>NC_064627.1:956532502-956835532 GCF_023864275.1 Schistocerca cancellata
AGTGGTCAGTCTGTCCCATCAAATGTTGCTCTTTCTCCAAAGAAAGTATGCGTGCGGAACGATTTGAAGTGGAATGATCATATAAAATTAATTGTTGGTAAGGCGGGTACCAGGTTGAGATTCATTGGGAGAGTCCTTAGAAAATGTAGTCCATCAACAAAGGAGGTGGCTTACAAAACACTCGTTCGACCTATACTTGAGTATTGCTCATCAGTGTGGGATCCGTACCAGATCGGGTTGATGGAGGAGATAGAGAAGATACAAAGAAGAGCGGCGCGTTTCGTCACAGGGTTATTTGGTAACCGTGATAGCATTACGGAGATGTTTAACAAACTCAAGTGGCAGACTCTGCAAGAGAGGCGCTCTGCATCGCGGTGTAGCTTGCTCGCCAGGTTTCGAGAGGGTGCGTTTCTGGATGAGGTATCGAATATATTGCTTCCCCCTACTTATACCTCCCGAGGAGATCACGAATGTAAAATTAGAGAGATTAGAGAGCGCACAGAGGCTTTCAGACAGTCGTACTTCCCGCGAACCATACGCGACTGGAACAGGAAAGGGAGGTAATGACAGTGGCACGTTAAGTTCCCTCCGCCAAACACCGTTGGGTGGCTTTCGGAGTATAAATGTAGATGTAGTAGATGTAGAAGGGTGAACAACGGTCAGCAACCTGATACTGCTTCTGCGTGGGCTGGAGAGCTTCCCTCCATCTGATTTATTTACTTGTATGATGTATCTCTTTTTCCAAACATAGTCTGGGCCGCCATCTTACATGGGTAGCGGCACTGATCTCTCCAGCTGTGTTATGACTGTGCAGCAGGTCTGAATGGCATCAGTGCAGTCATAGCAGTGTGGCCAGGAAGTAAATTTTAATGCATCAGCTCCTAGCTTCCTTGTTAATGAACATGCTAGCTTGAGACTATTTTAATAAATTTATTGCCAGTAGTCTCAAAATTATTTGGACCTTCTCATCTTGTGGTACTTTTTCTAGCTAACACCTTGGTCATTTCAGAATCATGGGGAAGTTTTTACAGAGGAAATTTGTCAGTTACGTTTACCAGCACATTGATTACACACGCAGTCAACTCATTATTGCGGCCATTTCACTAGTATCTCTTCTACAGCTCGAAATTGTGTTGGATTTTGTATTAAATCCATATTTCATAAATTACTCTCGGTAATTGCAAAACTAAATGGTCACTTGGACCTCTCTATGCATGTGTGAGAGAAAGAGCTAGAAAACCTCGTTCTCAGCTCGAATCTTTGGAGGATATTTGAGCAGCGATACAATCTGGCAGAGAGACAAGGCCCAGTGCGTATCATTGTGCAATAAACAACACACAGAATTTAATCGAGGAAAGAAGAATATAGAGGACGACCATTAGTCAAAAGAGACGTCTAAACAAACAAAACTGAGCGGAAGAGGAAAAAGCGAGGCGTTGCTAGCTCAAGAGAAATGCACCGCTGTAGAATCCTTCATAACTATGAGAAATTCAGATGCCTTCTATAGGAAAATAAAACAGCCTTTGGGAGAAAAGAGGAGCCGCTGTATGAATAACAAGACCTCATGTGATAAACCAGTACTAGCCCATATGGGAAGACTGGAAGGTTAAGAAATGTAGAGAATGGTAATACGAAGGGATCGAACCTTAAGATTATGTTATGCAAGGGGAAGGGAAATTGGATAAAAATGAGGGGGGGGGGGGAATACAATAATGCGAGCAAAAATTGACATAGCACTCAAAGACATTTGTGGAAACATAGTACCTGTAGTACATGATATTCTTCCCCAATACTTGAGGTTCTTGGGAGAGCGTAACTCGATAAAACCATTCCACCTGGTACGCATAATACACAAAATACCCTCACGTTTTATGAAGTATATAATAATTCCTATTCTAACGAAGATACGTGCTGACAGGCGTGAATTTTAGGAAATCATCAGTTTAATAACTCATCGTTGCAGAATAATGGCAGTATTTATTTACAGAAGAACAAAAGTCAACCTCAGGAAAGATAGATTGGCCTATGATGAACCATACGAAAACGACGGGCTGCGCTGGTCCCACGACTTATCTTGGAAGACAGGTTGAAGGAAGACGGAAGACAAAACCTAGATTTATAGAATCTCTACATTGACAGGAACGTTCTCTTTGGAATTCAGAAGGTGAAAGAGACAAAACACTGGAGGCGAAAGACTGTCTACAACTTGGGCAGAAAGCCATACAGCAGGTATAAGAGTCGACGCACATGAATAGCAGTAATTTTAGAAGAGAGTGAGACAGGTTTGTAGTCTGTCCCTCGTTTCATTCAATCTGTAGATTTTGCAAACAATACAGGAAACAAACAGAAATTCGGAAAAGTAATTAATGATCGGGAAAAATAAATTAACACTTTGAAGTTTTGCGATAGTGTTACAATCCTCTTAAAGGTGGAATACTATTAAGAGATCGTAATATGAAAATAACCGAAAGTAATTTAAAAAAGGATAATGCATGTTATCGTATTTAATCAGATAACGAGATGCTAGAAGCAGTAGATGAGTTCTGCTATTTCAGCAAGAAAATTACTGACAGTGGCAAAAGTAGAAACGAAATAAAATGCAGACTGCCAATAGCAAGAGAAGCGTTTATGAAAAAAAGAAACTCGTTAACATCGAACACAAATTTAAGTTTTATGAAGCCGTTTCTGAAGATACGTTTTTGGGGCCTAGCCTTTTACGGAAGTGAAGTGTCCAGGAAAAAAGAGAACAGAACCTTTTGAAATTTGATGCTACAGAAGAATGCTGAATAGCCGATGGCACAGTTTAAATAGTTAATACAGAGGTACTGAATTGAACTGCGGAGAAAAACTAATGGCACCATAACCTTCCAACTGTTCTCAATAGGATTGAGATCAGGGCTGTTTCCAGGCGACTCCTATACCCGAACCCAATTTTGTCGAAGGAAAGATTTTACCTGAAATGTAGATGTACGTGACAACTAAGCAAGAAAGTAATGTGCTTCGTATTTGGTACAAATATTAGTCATAGGACTCACCTTCGAAGCTCTATGGCAAGTAGTGGAGTCATCCTGAAAAATACAATTGGAAACATCTCCAAACAGGTCTCTAATGGTTGGTACAAGCTACCTTTCAAGGATGCTTATGTAGCTATTTGCATTGACAGTGCCATTGATGAAGTCCAGACGACAAACTCTGTGTCTGGAAATGCACCCCCAGACCATCTGACCTAGTGGTTGTTTGACTGTATGCGTTATGCATGCTGGCAAAAATTCTTCACCTTTTCTTCGACGCATGAACACTTTTCCATCTGAGCCATGCAGATTAAATTTGGACTCGTCTGAAAAAATTACTTCGTTTCACATCTCTAGTGTCCATGTCGCATGTGTCTTTGCCCATTGTAGTCGCTGTTGTCGCATTATCTTGATCAATAAAGGCTTCCTCCTAGGATGACGGGCTGAGAGTCCAGCGTCCAGTAGTCTATTTCTTACAGTTATACTGGTTACTGAGATGTCACACATTTCTTCCCAGTCTCGCTTTAGTTCAGTTGATGACAGGCGACGATCGCTGAGAGAAAGCCTTTCCAATACCCTGTCCTGTTTGGCAGTAGACGCCATTATCCAACCTCTTCCTTTCTCACGATCAACATTTCCCTTTTCCCTGTATTTTTCAGTAACCTTGAAACCGTAGACTGATGTCTTAGAGGCTGTCTCTCGGAGGCTGAGACCAACAGACGAATAAGCAAGTATAGCAGCTTTCTTTTCTGGCGTTAATTCAGCTGACCTACCAATCTTCTCACTGCAAACTCTCAACTCAAAATGGCAGTATAAACACTGGTTTCATTCTAAAACCAAACGACAACAACAAAGAGTTGTGTATTGTGGGAAAACATGTGTGAAGAAGTCAGATTATTAAGGCAAAAATATGTCAACAAAGTTAAGCAACAATGCGACTGGTATAACCTGAAGCAAACTGCTGCAAAAGACAAAAAGACGAAGTAATTCATGGTGATGCAATAAATATTTTCACCACTGTATCCTGAAGTATCAAGGGATCGTCAGTTAGTAATTTTGGCAATGGAGGAAATGTGTGAGCGTGTGTGGTGAGGAGGGAGGGCGGGGGGGGGGGGGGGGAATAAAAATTGAGCAGACCAATGCTTGTCTACAGCAAGCCAGATCACAAGGGTACAGGTAGCAGTATTTATGTAGCGATGAACGGGCTTGCTCAGGATAGAGTGGCGTGGAGGGCTGCATAAAAAAAGATGTTCGAAATAATGACTACATCTGGAAATCTTCTGATGGTTTCCTTCCATGGAAACTATTGTGACCTCGAAATGACAGTCTCCCATTCGACGAGACGGCTGTGAAGTGCAAAGCTTTGAACTCGTCGAGAAAATAGTACCGGGCAGGCGTTCTAGCAACTACACTCGATCTGATTTTCTAGTGAGTAGACACCTAGACCTGGAGCAGGTTAGCAGATTGAGATCCCAGACTGTACAGTACCACAGTGAGCTATCTATCACCTGCTGCTGTGCAAGGACGACTTTTGCTCCAATGCCACATGTTCTAGCTCTCTGCGGTCGATTTAGCATCCCTGATGGGTATCACTGTAATTGATTCCCCGAGTCAAGAGAGACAAGGCGCCTTGGCACCGCTTCAAACTGAGTTACCGACGCGGGCAACCCCAGTGTGGGCTGCGCTGGGACCACGCCAGCATCCGTCCGGGACGCTAGCGGCTTTCTCGCCACTGGGCACGGCCGATCTTCGTGGTACAAGTACGTGATGCGGTCCAGCAAGAAATAACGTATCCAGAAAGCACCCGATTTTGTTTGTAGAACGAAACATTCTTCCTAATCTAACATTAAAACCTAATGTTTCACATGCCAATCCAAATATAAACAGCTGAGTCTCTTTTTGTCAGCCCGTACATACACCACTGGCCATTAAAATTGTTCATCACGAAGATGACGTGCTACATACGCGAAATGTAACCGACAGGAAGAAGATCCTGTCATATGCAAATGATTAGCTTTTCAGAGCATTCACACAAGGTTGGCGCCCTTGGCGGCACCTACAACGTGCTGATATGAGGAAAGTTTCCAACCGATTTCTCATACACAAACAGCAGTTGACCGGCGTTGCCTGGTGAAACGTTTTTGTGATGCCTCGTGTAAGGAGGAGAAATCCGTACCACCACGTTTCCGACTTTTGATAAAGGTCGGATTGTAGCCTATCGCGATTGCGGTTTATCGTATCGCGACATTGCTGCTCGCGTTGATCGAGATCCAATGACTGTTAGCAGAATATGGGATCGGTGGGTTCAGGAGGGTAATACGGAACACCGTGCTGGATCCCAACGGCCTCGTATCACTAGCAGTCGAGATGACAGGCATCATATCCGCATGGCTGTAACTGATCGTGCAGCCACGTCTCGATCCCTGGGTCAACAGATGGGGACGTTTGCAAGACAACAACCATCTGCACGAACAGCTCTACGACGTCTGCTGCACCATGGACTACCAGCTCCGAGACCATGGCTGCGGTTACCCTTGACGCTGCGTCACAGACAGGAGTGCCTGCGATGGTGTACTCAACGATTAACCTGGGTGCACGAATAGCAAAACGTCATTTTTTCGGATGAATCCAGGTTCTGATACTGCATCATGATGGTCGCATCCGTGTTTGGCGACATCGCGGTGAACGCACATTGGAAGTGTGTATTCGACATCGCCATACTGGCGTATCACCTGCCGTGATGGTATGGGGTGCCATTGGTTACGCGTCTCGGTCACCTCTTGTTCGCATTGACAGCACTTTGAACAGTGGACGTTACATTTCAGATGTGTTACGACCCGTGGCTCTACCCTTCATTCGATCCCTGCGAAACCCTACATTTCAGCAGGATAATGCATGACCGCAAGTTGCAGGTCCTGTACGGGACTTTCTGGATACAGAAAATGTTCGACTTCTGCCCTGGCCAGCATATTCTCGAGATCTCTCACCAATTGAAGACGTCTGGTCAATGGTGGCCGAGCAACTGGCTCGTCACAATACACTTGTCACTACTCTTGATGAACTGTGGTATTGCGTTGAAGCTGCATGGGCAGCACTACCTGTACACGCCATCCAAGCTGTGTTTGACTCAATGCCCAGGCGTATCAACGCCGTTATTACGCCCAGAGGTGGTTGTTCTGGGTACTGATTTCTCAGGATCTATGCACCCAAACTGGTGAAAATGTAATCACATTTCAGTTCTAGTATTATTTATTTGTCGAAAGAATATCTGTTTATCATCTGAATTTCTTCTTGGTGTAGCAATTTTAATGGCCAGTAGTGTATTTTTGTTGTGATCTTGAGCCTGAAAACTGATTTCATGCAACCATCCTCACTAGCCTATCCTGTGCAAATCTTCATCTCTGCACAGATTTTACAACCTAAATCTAGTTGAACATGAGTACTCGTGTCAAATCTCGGTCTCCCCCTGCTGTTATTACCCTCTGTTACCAAATCGAAGATTCATCGTTCTCTCAGATGAGTCCTTTCAGGCAATCCCTTATTGTTGTCAAGTTGACCCGTAAATTTCTATTCTCCCCGTTTCGATCCAATCTCTAAACACTTTTGTTCACTTCGGAACAATGCTGTTCTTGAGACAAATATCTCGAGGAAAGAGTTCCTAACATTTAAATTTGTATTCGATGTTAACAAAGTTCTGTTTGTATATCCTCTCTGTTTCGTCCATCGTAACACATTTTAGTGCCCAATTAACAGAGCTCATGTACTGCTTTTAGTGTCGCATTTCCCAGTCAATTCCCTCGGCGTAGTGTTTTGTATTACGACTGCCTCCTATTACTGTTGTTAATCTTATACCCTCTTTTGAATACGCTTTCTATTCCGTTCAACTGTTCTTCCAAGTGCTTTGTCACCTCTGACAGAACAGCAATGTTATCGGCCAAGTCAGTGTATTTATTTCTTCTCCTTGAACTTTAATTGCGCGACAAGTATCAAAGAAAAGTCGTTCATTTAATGTTTCGAAACAGGAGGTCAGTGCCATGTGGTCAAAAGTGGAGCGCTCCATGGACCAAACGGCATAACAGACTAACGTGCAGAAGAATGGAAAAGAAAGTATAGTACCCGTTAGTTAACGATCAGTTCGCTTTAGGGAAGACGAAGGAACCGGAGAAGCATTTCTGACTTTGAGCTTGATTATGGAAGCAAGACTTAGAAAAAGGCAACACACGTTCATAGGATTTGACTACCTATAAAGAGCATCCGGCAATAGTGCAAGATTCTAAACAAAATACGTGTAATGTAGTGGGGGTAACGGTTAGTACATGGGTAGTAAGCAATATGCATAATAACCAAGCGGAACAATAAGAATGGAAGACAAAGAACGAAGTGCTCGTATTAAAAAGTGTGTAAGGAGGGATGCAGTATTTCGCCCCTACCATTCAATCTACACATGGAAGAAGCAATGATGGAAATAAATTAAATTTTCAAGAGTAAGACTGGAATTCACGGTGGAAGAATATCAATGATAAGATCAGCTGATGACTTTGTTACCCTCAATAAAAGTGAAGACGAATTATAGGACCTGTTGAATGAAATGAAGAGTCTAATAAGACCAGAATAGTTGACTGAGAGTGAAAAGAAAAAAGAAAAGTAAGAAGGAGTAGCATGAATGACATTAGCGATAAACTCAACTACAAAATTCTTGACCGCAGATTAGATGAAACGAAGGAGTTCTGCTACATGGGAAGCAAAAATAACACAGGATGGACGTAGGTAGACGGATATAAGAAAGCAGACTAGCGCACCCAAATATTGTATTCCTGGTCAAGAGACGTTTGTTACTATCAAATATAGGCTTTAAACTGAGGAAAACATTTTTGTGAATGTAAGTTTGGAGCACAACACCGTAAAGTATGATTCATGGACTGTGGGAACAACGGAGAAAGAGAGATTCGAAGCATCTGAGATGTGGTGCTATAGAAGAACGAGATGTTTTTGTCGTAAAAGGACTTTGAAAATTTGGTGGTCTGAAAGGATAAGGAATGAGGAGATTCCGCGCGGAATCGAGGAAAAGAAAATAGTATGGAGAATAAAGGAGTAAAGAAGTGATAGTGTGATTGCATAGGTGTCATGACACCAACGTACTAGAGGGAGCTGTATAGGGTAATAACTCTTTGGGGAAACAAATATTTAAATATATCCAACAAATAAATGAGACCTTTGGGTGCAGGTGCTAATGTAAGATGAGGAGGATATCCAGGAGAGGAAGTCTCGGTGGGCAGCATCAAACTAGCCAGAAAAGTGTTTACAAAAAATGCTCGTGTACGTACATGGTATCTGGGCGAACAAACTTCTGTAGTAAGAAGAACAACCGTGTTTAGATTCTCAGGTCACATCCAATACAGCTGAAAATATCAGGTAATCAACACATGCTACTCTCATGGAAAAAACTGAAGTTTTATGGAACTGATCACTTTAGACACAAATATTTTGAATCTTACTTAACAAGCGGAATGGAAAGGGTCCAATTTTCAGTTAACTCCTATTCGTTTTATCTGTGAATGACCTGCTACTTGACATTCAGCGGAATTGGTACTTTTTGCATACAATACTAGCATTATAATAAATCTCATTAGAGAGGAAGTATTCATGAGATGGTAAATGATACACACATCAAAAAACGCTTTCCATCACCTCGTTTCAGAGAGTTCCGGAACCTGTACAGAAAATTGGAACAGAGATCAACATAAACATCATTTCCGCCCTTTTTATTGCTCATGAAAACCACACGTTCCATGTTCTACCACCATACAGAGAGACCTTCAGAAGTGGTGGTCCAGATTGCTGTACACATCGGTACCCCAAACTACCCTTAGCACGTCCTCTTGCATTGATGCATGCCTGTATTCGTCGTGGCATACTATCGACAAGTTCATCAAGGCACTGTTGGTCCACATTGTCCCACTTCTCAACGGCGATTCGCCGTAGATTCCTCAGAGTGGTTGATGGGTCACGATGCCCATAAACAGCCCTTTTCAATCTATCCCAGGCATGTTCGATAGTGTTCGTATCTGGAGAACATACTGACTATTTTAGTCGAGCGATGTCGTTATCCTGAAGGAAGACATTCACAAGATGTGCACGATGGGGACACGAATTGTCGTCCATGAAGACGAATGCTTCGCCCATATGCTGCCGATATGGTTGCACTATCGGTCGGAGTATGGCATTCACTTATCGTACAGACGTTACGACGCCTTCCAAGACCACTAGCGGCGTACGTCGGCACCACATAATGTCACCCCAAAACATCATGTAATCGGCACCACATAATGTCACCCCAAAACATCTTGTAACCTCCACCTTGATGTACTCGCTGGACAGTGTGTCTAAGGCGTTCAGCCTGACCGGGTTGCCTCCAGACACTTCTCCGACGATTGTCTGCTTGAAGGCATATGCGATACTCATCGGTGAAGAGAACGTCATGCCAATCCTGAGCGGTCCATTCGACATTTTGTTGGGCCCATCTCTACCGTGCTGCATGGTGTCGTGGTTGCAAAGATCGACTTCGCCGAGGACGTCGGGAGTGAAGTTACGCATCATATAGCCTATTGTGCACAGTTTGAGGAGTAACGCGACGTTGTAACCTCCCCCTCACTTATCGACCTTAATGACAGTGAAAAATTAAACCGCGTGTACCTAATGGAAATTTATGAAAAGCAATCGTCACCGAGGTTAATTTGTCGGTAAAGAGGGAGGAAAGGGTTACATCTAAATGAAAGGAATAATGCTAATGAAACTGGTGGAAATTAATTTTGAAAAAGGGGTAAAGTTAATAAAGAAAGTAAATGTGCGGCCGTTACGTTAACAATCAACTAGTGGTAATTAGATATTTGAGATTTGGGGGAAATTACGGTCGCCAGGACAATTACTATAGTAACTGAAAAAGAAAGATTATTACACATATAATTAGCACTAGAAGCGTGGCAACTGAAGGTTGACAAGTGTAGTGTGAAAACTGAAAATTTGTCAGAAGTAATAAATTTCGCTACACTCTGACTTAATTTAGCAAAAGAATTAATAAAACGGGAAAATCGAAAGTTAATGTAGTGATTGAAGTTAATAGTGAGCTTTCTTTCTGGAGCACATCGAAATTCAGTAAAATACGGTTAGTCTTGGACTACCTCAACAATCATTTCAAAAGCTACTTGAATCTACGCAATTTAGAAATAAGAGATTTAACTTTGAACTTGAATTAAATGATTCTGAACAATTAACAATAGTAAAATTTAGTACGTACCAAGCTGAGCTGCAGTCACAGGTAAGCTAAAATACGGTAACAAAACTCGCACTCTTAATTTGTGCTTGTGTAATCTGAATATTGTAGCCAGCTATGAATACTTTAACTGAACTTTGAAATTAAAGTAGTGAAGTGGAATGATGCTGGCGTTTGAATTTCAACGACACTCGGGTTCATTCCGGAAAAGGAAGGGATCCTGCTTGGTAATGCAATTGGGACAATGAGCAACAAACGTTCATGCTAAGTTGCTGTAATTTTGTGATGCAACAATTTTAAAAGTTTGAAAAGCTGAGGTCTGCCATACAGTTCTAAAGCTTTACGAGCTTCCAGTCTTCCTTGTTGGTTGATTGAAGGTTTGAAGCCGTCGATCGAGGAGGTGGCGACAGTCACTCATTGTCGGCCGTCGCTGCTGCAGAAGCTGGATGTTGGCGCGCCTTCTTCTCGACACGGCCACCAGACGAAACGGGCTCTTGATGTGCGCCAGCTAATGCTTCCCGTCCGCGACACCATGTCAGAAACTATCATCGCAAGTCGAGCGCAATTACATGCTGCCAAACCCCGAAAGCGCGGCAACTCGCGGGAGCTTCACACAACACACCTGCTCCACTCGCTACTCCAGCCAGACTCCCCTCTCTGTCCGCGCTCCACGCGACAGAGTTAACACTACCAAAGATCCTCAACACTTTGGTTCTCCACACGACCTATCGATGTATCCGTTCGATAGCATAGTTTTCCCTAGGCCAGACCCAGCGTATAAATACAAATAATATTTACGAAACAAACCAATTATACATCGACATAAATGCATATATATATATATATATATATATATATATATATATATATATATATATATATATATATATATACAAATAGTAAAACAATTACAATATGTAAAGACACAGAAATGTCATATATTCAGGTAACAAAAATAAGGAAAACAAATTTATAGTACAATAGATGGAAATAGGAAGATATGCATTTCCCGCGTTACAACGTCCAGTAGTTGCACGAAAGCATCATTCAACAAGGTGGCGTTCCTGTGACGGTTCCACCGAGCCATAATCCGTAGGTAGCGGTCATTCACTGCAGTAATAGCCATTGGGCGGCATGAGCGAGGCATGTCACCGATAGGTCCTTCACTCTGTATCTCCTCCATGTCCAAACAACATCGCTTCGGTTCACCTCCTTCCTCGTGGAATGACTGGAACTGATCGGCTGTCGGACCCCCTCCGTCTAATGGGGGCTGCTCATGCAAGGTTGTTTACATCTTTGGGCGAGTTAAGTGACATCTCTCAACAGTCAAAGGGACTGTGTCTGTGATACAATATTCACAGTCAACGTCTATCTTCAGGAGTTCTGGGAACCGGGGTGGCGCAAAACATTTTTTGATGTGTATATTAAAAAAATAATTGTGGAAATGGCTCTGAGCACTATGGGACTTAATATCTGAGGTCATCAGTCCCCTAGAACTTAGAACTACTTAAACCTAACTAACCTAAAGACATCACACACATCCATGCCCGAGGCAGGATTCGGACCTACGACCGTAACGGTCGCGCGGTTCCAGACTGAAGCGCATAGAACCGCTCGGCCACACCGGCCGGCTGTGTATTTCAAACAAATATAAAGTGGTTCTCAGAAAATGTAGTCTCCCTAAATTTTGAAAAAAAAAGCACACTATACTCAGTCCTGGACAAGAAACTGAGTCATGCCAAGAACTGGTTTAGTACATTACCAGGAGCCAGTACACAGAGTAGAATGCTCGAAATTTTTAGGTGTACATATTGATGATAACCTGAAATGGAAGAAGTATATAAACGAGGGCATCAAAAAATTACATTCAGCTACTTTTCCTTTTTGTATGATTGCTAATCTTGGAAATAAATGAATTAATCTCCTGACATATTTTGCATATTTCCAATCAGTAATGCCTTACGGAATAATTTCCTGGGTTCCTCATCACTTAGAAAGAAAGTACATTTCACCCACAGACGTTCTCTTCAGGGAACTAGGCACACTGTAAGACCCCTTCATCAATATTATTTTGCGTGTGTAAAATTTTATATATGCTTGTATAAAAGAACATGTAATTGATATTTTGATTGAGGACCAAAGATTCCTTATGCCAGTATTTATACAATCTGTACAAATAAACGAGGGCATCTAGAAGACGTCTGGCTGCACGCTTTTGTCTTTCACTACCCCGATCATGTCAAATAAGCTTCAGTCTCTGTAGTTCTGTATAATTTGTAACACAGTGAACTAAGTTTTAGTGAAAATGTGTTAGATACTTTATTACAGTACCAGTCCATATATTTATGTTAATAATCATTGTACTGGTAGCTCCATTTTTCAACTTTTTGTGGGATGAGGCACCGATCCCCCATTGGCGCGACTTTGTTACTAATTTTCAATATCTTTTTTTTCTATTATTGTGCAACCGAAAGCTGCTGCCATTCTAAGAAAAATCCGAGAGTTTTAACTTATTCCACAGCATAGAGTGATTACCGGAATGTGATATGCAATTTGCATTTTCAGAAATTCCACCGGTCCACATCTTTAGCTGCGCTGCTCCCAGCACCAGTCTGCGACAATTACGTACAAAGTGCATCACCTCATTATTTCGGTACTTATTTAGTAAGCGGAGATGGAAGCCAACCTCACAATATTAACAGCGCCGTCACAATACATATACTTCGTAATTAAATTCGTCATAAATAATCCAGCAATATTTGAGAAGAACCATACCTATAACTCTAGAGGGAAAATTGGCCTTTGTTGCCCATGGCTCAGAAAGGAGTTGAATATCCAGAAACTAAAATATGTTATTATTTGTCCAATACCATGAGACGCCTGACAGGAAGCAAAGAACGATTTAAATCTAACTTAAAATCATTTCTCCTGGACAGCTCCAGCTGTTCCGTTGACGAATTTCTATTCAAAATTTGGTAGACAGTAAATAAAAGTGTAGTCACCCGAGTAGGACTGAAAAAAATATGAATTCAGCAATTTTAACGCTAATCATGTACACATATCCTGGAAACTGACTGGTTCCACGTCATTTCGATCAAACAGTCGATCGGATGAATTGTGGAACGTGTAACTAACTAATTTCTAGCACAGATAATGCCAGTTCGGCGAAATCTCTTCATCCTGGAGGCAGTGGAATCAATATAAAGGCGCCTAGCGTTGCCACGAAGCTTCAGCAAACATTTCGTCTCTAACGAAAGTGATTTCCTGTGACTTTCCCTATCAACCCTAGAGTTTTAAACACCCTGTCTAAACGTAAGTTCAATTTTAACTGAAAACAAACATAGTCGTTTATGAATATACAATGTAATTCAGACCTTTAGCGGCTTACAGGCGTTGATAAATATCAACGAGTACAGTTGAAGAATTGTGCCCCGACCAGGATCCCAACCCGGGGTCTCCTGCTTAAATGGCAGATGCTCTGTCCGTCTGAGCTGAGTAGAACGTAGAAGATAGTGCGACTGCACGGACTTATCTCTGGCACGCTCCCCGAGAGACCCATATTCTCAACTTAACTGCCCACACGCTACAATTGTAGTGCCGCTGCCCACTATACTCATTACTCGCTGCAGTCCATCTACCGATTCCCGTAAGAGTTCGGGCAATGTGAGTGCATCCGCACTGAACAAGATCAGTGGTCGTTAAGCATTATCTATATGAAGATGGTATCTGTTCTTTCGGACATGGTAAGTTTTATCTGTGTCAGACAACAGTTCGATAGTTAAATTTCAGTTATACGATAAATCACACAAATGTAAAGGCTGTAACCTCAACTAAATACTTAGGGATGGTAATTAGCAATAACTTAAATTGGGAACGATCATGCAGACAATATTGTGGGGAGGACAAACCAAAGACTGCCATTTACTGGCAAAACACTTAGAAAACGTAACAGATCTTCTAAAGAGAAGGTTTACACTACGCTCGTCCGCCGTCTTCTTGAGTACTACTGTGTAGCGTGGGATCTGCATCAGATAGCATTAACGGAGGACATCGAAAAAATTTAAGAACAGGCAGTTCGTTTTGCACTATCGCGAAATAAGAGAGAGTGTGCCACGGATATGATAACTAATTGGGGAGGCGGTCGTTAAATCAAAAGCGGTTTTCGCTGCGACAGGAGCTTCGCATGAAATTTCTGTGGTGTCACCGCCAGACACCACACTTGCTAGGTGGTAGCTTTAAATCGGCCGCGGTCCATTAGTACATGTCGGACCCTCGTGTCGCCACTGTCAGTAATTGCAGACCGAGCGCCACCACACGGCAGGTCTAGAGAGACGTACTAGCACTCGCCCCAGTTGTACGGACGACTTGCTAGCGACTACACTGACGATGCCTTTCTCTCATTTGCCGAGAGACAGTTAGAATAGCCTTCAGCTAAGTCCATGGCTACGACCTAGCAAGGCGTCATTAACCATTTCTAGAGAGAGTCTCACTTGTATCATCAAGAATGCTGTATACAAATGATGGATTAAAGTTAAGTATTCCAGCAGCTACGTACTTTTATTTATAGCATTCATTACGTATCCTGTTTCAGACCTAAGCAAGCCTGCGTGAATTAAGCGCGTGCCCTTTCGGCTTCCTCTCCCTGTGTCTAGACTGTCTTGTCTAGACACAACAATTTCAATCACCGTCTTTCTCGTCGTAGTGTGAAAATATTTTTTTGGCGCCCATCTACATGGGGAGGAATGATCATCATAATAAAATAGCAGAAATCAGAGACCGCACGCTAATATTTAAGTGTTCGTTTTTCCTGCACGCTGTTCGAGAACTGAACTGTAGAGAAGTTGTTTAATTGTGATACGATGGCCCATCTTCCAGGCACTTAACTGTGAATTCCAGAGTAATCATGCACATGGAGATGTAGGTGTAGAAGTTTTATCTATGACAAGGAGTATATTAGCCGATCACGAGAAAACTTTTAATGGTATTTATGTTGCTCTCCAATGTCCGACTGGTCACTCGACAAGACTAAGATGCAACTCTGGACGAAACGTCGGCAAAGAAGTTCCATGGGCCACAACCAAACAGCCCGGAAGATTCACCAGCAAATGAGCTGTCCTGTCGTCAGAGCATAAAATGTACTCCGTTACAATAGACCCGTCGTATCGGTACAGGGACCGCAATCGTATGGGTCCTCCATTGTAAGGTGTCAGTCGCCTGTACCAGTATGAGCGAGCGCAACTTCTCATCAAATAAAGATCAGTGAGGAGGGATTCTCTAACGATGTTGAAAATCACGTTAACGGCGTGAGAAAATTAAATGAAAGAATGTTCGGGTGTAGCTTCGGCGACTGAAGCTTTGAGTGGATGGGGATGGCAGAGCGAAGTGGAGCTGAGAAGTAGGGGAGGCAGACTGTGTGAGGCGTAGTGCGCATGCTCAGGCGCCGCCACTTGGCACTTGTGGGAGGCGCCGCCCACGTAATTGATAAGTTCTGTGCAAATACAGCGCCGGAATTCTGGGGACACACAACACGGGGCGGAGTTGTCCCGGCGGAGCACTTTGCCTCTGTACATACTCTGCTGCGAGAGAGCTTTCTGCAGGAAAGCTCTCATCACAAGTTACAGTCTTGGCACAGTTCTAGCAAAGAAGCTGAAGCTGTTGTGAGAGAAATAAGTGGAGTGGGAACAGGAATATCTTGTTCAGTGCGAACGGCAAAGCCAGCAAACGTTCGGCTGATGCTAATGTTCAAGACGGGTTCCATTCTGAAGTCTATACTTTTGTTAGTTACGTAATTCTCACTCATCTAGATTTAATGTCATAGAATACCTTATACAATTCATAACATTAACAAAGCTTACAGAAAGAAAAGGAGACTAAACGTAACATAAACATGTACCACTGATGTATTGGGATGAAAATACCACTGATAAAACCACAAATGACAAAATTTTAGAACATCATCAGTTGTGGACAGCTCACGTAACCATTGAGCAAGGAACGTTTGTCAAAATCGCACTACCGGCATAAGCCTTGACTGTTCTGCAAAATGGATGGACCAAATAGAAGATTGTAAATCAGCTGTGAAATTTACAAAAGATTGAAGGGCTTAAGACACGAAGACGATAACAAGAATGTCAGACACTTCAAGTATCTCGGTAAGATCATAGAATCAACGAGACTAAAAAAGGAGGCACAGGGAACCCTGTTACAGAGAAATGGAGAGAGCGTAAGGGAGAACACGTGATGTCTACAACTAAAAATGCTTGTCTACAAATACGAAGCCTAAACTTAGAACTCTATGATGAAATCGTAATCTCTGTAAGCGAGAGAGTAATTTTAATTCTCATCTGAAAAGGTAATACGGAAATGATCTTAAAGGATTAAGATGGTTCAAATGGCTCTGAGCACTATGGGACTTAACATCTATGGTCATCAGTCCCCTAGAACTTAGAACTACTTAAACCTAACTAACCTAAGGACATCACACAACACCCAGTCATCACGAGGCAGAGAAAATCCCTGACCCCGCCGGGAATCGAACCCGGGAACACGGGCGTGGGAAGCGAGAACGCTACCGCACGACCACGAGCTGCGGACAAAGGATTAAGAGGAAAACGCTTGGCAAATTAAAGAAAAAAAAACAGAGGAAGTATGAAACTTGGTAGCAGACATTAATAAACGAAGATTGAAATGTTATGAACATGATGAAAGTATGTACCATGGATTTAACAAGTTAAAAATGCCCTCGAGAAATTCCAGATAGTTGCACTGAAAGTTGAAGACACTAATCTGCTCAGGCAGAAGTTAAACTGAATTTTTTTTAATGCATGGTTATTGTTCCTTCGAAAGGACAAACACGACTCAGGTCCTGCACCCGTGAAACGCTATATGTAAAGTGAAGGGGGATCACTGTTATCAGCTACAGCGTATATTAAGCGATATCTGTGTGGTGTCTGTTCCTTCGAAGGAACGGACACCATGCATTGAAATAACTTATAAGTTTCGTTGGGCAATGGATCCACTTTCTTCACTGCGAATGCACAAATACGACCAACCTCCTTAGGGAATCTACAGGGTAGCAAACAGGAGAATAATGGACAGGGACTGTGGATAGGTGGTGCTCGGAGGCAGTGTGGATTGGTCGTGCGGCGTACTGAGATGGTCCGTGCAGTTGCGATAACGATGTGCCCTGGATGAGGCAGTGGCTAGTCAACAGGCGATCACGGGTTGGAATCCCGGTCCAGTACACATTTTCGCTCATCGCCGCTAATTCCGCTTGATGCCCCACTGCAGCTGATAGCAGTGATCCTCCTTCAATTTATAGAAGTTAAATTGTTGGGTAGTACAGTCAGTGAGTGAGTGAGGTTCCAAAAATACCAGAGACTAAGTGGATTGAAGAAAAAAAAGTAGCCTACGGAATGGGGAAGATCAGAAAAACAAATATAAAATCACTACGTGATGTAACATGGTCCATATAAAGATAATAAAATAATAATGACGCAGAATAAGAATTTACTTAATCGGAAGACGTGTTTGAACACCTTCAGCCGCTATGAAAATATACATTATTGGCTCTGAGCACTATGGGACTCAACTGCTGTGGTCATAAGTCCCCTAGAACTTAGAACTACTTAAACCTAACTAACCTAAGGACATCACACACACCCATGCCCGAGGCAGGATTCGAACCTGCGACCGTAGCGGTCGTGCGGTTCCAGACTGTAGCGCCTTTAACCGCTCGGCCACTCCGGCCGGCTATATATTATTACTAGCAGTTTTGACTGTAACGACTATCAGGCTCAAGGTTCAAAAATGATTCAAATGGCTCTGAGCCATATGGGACTTAACATCGGAGGCCATCAGTCCCCTATATCTTAGAACTACAAAACCTAGCCGTGCGGGATTAGCCGAGCGGTCTGAGGCGCTGCAGTTATGGACTGTGCGGCTGCTCCCGCCGGAGATTCGAGTCCTCCCTCGGGCATGGGTGTGTGTGTTTGTCCTTAGGATAATTTAGGTTAAGTTGTGTGTAAGCTTAGGGACTGATGATCTTAGCAGTTAAGTCCCATAAGATTTCACACACATTTGAACATTTTCTTTAATCCTAACTAACCTAAGGACATCACACACATCCATTCCCGAGGCAGGATTCGAACCTGCGACCGTAGCGGTCGCACGGTTCCAGACTGAAGGGCCTAAAACCGCACAGCCACAACGGCCGGCTATCAGGCGCAAGAAGTTTTTCAAGTAAAGCACGTGTGTGGATACATCCATGACGTATGCACACAGTTGATGTGATTGATAAACTTCATTTACTTGATAATTAATAACAATCGAGAGTAAAAGTTTTCATAGGAGATTCTTATGGTGCAGTACGATTTTTAATGAATTTCCGAAAGGAAGGTAGCACCAAATACTGAATATCTACAGTGGTGTCCAAAATTAAATCAGCAAACAGCTATTTCTCTGTCCTGTATCTAATTCACGGTATAATAATACAGACTGTTAACAGATGTCCGTAGGATCGTGTTCTGCACGAAATATGGCATTCCGGTCAGTGGCAAACCACGCCAACAATGACGTCAGGGTATCTATCGAACGGGATAGTGTTCGCCGGGTATTCCCACATCCACAATCCCTGTGTATGTACGCACAGGCGGTGCAGTATGGCACAGAGAAGACACTTACCAGACTGTGTGCGGTGGAGTGCTGTAGGAAGAATGGAAGCAGGGCGGTCGCAAACTGATGTGACCCGATGGCTTAAGGTGAATCTTTCTGTTGTTTGTCGGATGTTGTGACAGTTTGTAGAGACCGGAACTGTTCCCGAAGACCAGGGCAGGGCCGACCACATGTGATGTCAGAAAGAGAGGACCGTTATTTGGGCTAGACGGTACCTCCTTGGTACTGCACGGCAACTAGCATCTGACCACGCAGCGTCCACCGAAAGTGTTGTAACGAGGCATACGGTGTACAGAAGGCTTCGGCAGAGTGTCCATCATTGTCGGAGGCCTGCTGTGGGCTAATGTCCTTTCCACGGATGAGTCCTATCGTTTTGCGTGTTGCAAATTTTTATGTTCTGTTTTCTTTACATTATCTCTACTTTATAATTATCTATTTATACTGTTTTGTGGCAAAATAAACGCGACCTTGCTAAATTTCCGTGTGTTGCTTTAATTTCGGACACCAGTGTACTTCATGATATGAATTCTAATAATTCGTAAGATAAAGGGAAGCATCACCTCTGTCCTATTAGCAGAAACCCTAGTGTAGCATTTACAGGGAACGATTTGTGGGAATCCTAAATTAGTAGGGCTGTATCGGCTTCACAGATCCCTATCTTCTTAACTGGACAGCTTCAGTAATTACATTGCTAAGCGGCTAATACAGTGGACGCAGGTTGCCTGTCTAGCGGTTTCCAGCGGTAACGCATAGCTGATTCTCAGTATTTCACATGGTGTTTCAGAAGATTCATTTGATTTAAGAACGCTATGTCTTCTACTTGAATGAAGACAGATTTTTATTTTCATAAGCACAATCCAATTGACAACCGTATATCCTTTACATGGACGCTCGTACAACTGTGGTGTTCCTTTTTGCCATTACGTTCGAATCAAAAATCTCACTACCTTCCACAAACGTTCATTGTGGGTTCCGCTGGACTTGCGACAAATATCAGTCTCGTGCCAAACTTTTTCGACGATGTCTCGAGGTACTGCATTCACTGCTTTTTCTATGTAGAGTCGCACTTCACGCACAACTGATGGAAGAACATAGAAGGAGCCTTTGACAAACCCTCACAATATAACGCGATATCATCCGGTTTGGTATCCAGTGATACGATATGAAATCTTCACGCGCTTTATGGCAGTCCATCGCTGAGAAATTTTTCAGCATGCTATCACAATTCTGGAGAAAGCGTGATCTGTAACACATCGACGCTTCTGATGCGTGGAACCGTCCTTTCCGAAAAAAGTGTGGGCATGAAATATTTTCTCAGGAAACGGTGCAAAACTTGTTAAGCTTAAGAGAGTCTCGTGCATGACTACTGTACATGGGTGTCCTAGTCTCCATAGTCTTAGGTTGTTACTGCTGACTTTTCTGATTCGATGAACCGTAGCCCCATTCTATTTTCTCGTAATGTAAGCTTTCTAACGTCAGCAAAATCCTCACTAGTAACCTTATTTTTTCACTACACGAAATACCGGTATCTTTCAGCTTCGGGCAATGTTCTTGGTCTCCAAGATACCTCTTAAATTTTTTTAATGTTATTTACAAGAGTTGTAATTTACCCAGGAGACCAAATTATAACCCGAGGGAGAATAACTATAACTGGGACATAAGTTTAATGGGACTATGTACTTGAAAGATTGACAAACATACAGCACTGGTGACCCAAACTCAGACACTTGTCAGTGTGTTAAAATTTCTCATTTATTTCCTGCAAGCCTTTAGTTTTAAGAGTTCTTGACGGAAGTTGCTAAAACTTTTAGCTCCTCAATTACACCACCACCATACAGAAATATTCTCTCTTTAATGTCAGGGTTCCCGTTGCACATTTTCTTGTTTCTTTATTTTAGTTGCCCTGTGTAGCATTTACCGGTCTGCTATCTGTTTATAGGTGTTTGGGTAACATAAGGTTGCATGTATTGTGGTATCAGCCATTGCACTTTTCCTATAAATTTTGAATGTGAATGTTTTGTTTTGTCGTGTAATATTTAGGTTCATGTAACTGATGGTATTGTCTTGCTCATGTACGACTGTAGACGTTATTTTCTCATGTAAACTACTGAAGCAATTTAGAATGTCTGTTGTGTCTTTGGCATCCCGTTTACCTAGGAGCAGTGTGTCGTCTACATAAAAATTGGTGGTCTAACAATGTATATCTGGTGCCACACCTGACATATATATATATATATATATATATATATATATATATATATATATATATATATATATATATATATATATCATTTGGAACTACCTAAGGAAAACTGAATCCCATACATTCCCAAGTTATCACAGGAAACTGCTAATATTTTATAAAACCACAAAATAGAAATTGGTTTTTCTACATCAGTCTGGGATTTCCACACCATGTATACAGAGAACATTAAAGCTCATACTGACAACAGACATACAATGTGAGCAAGAACCACACAATAAAGGCCAACAATTTCGATAATCGAGCAAAATGTCGATGTACTCAGCCGACTAAATAAAGGGCATAAAATGGGTTTATTAGAATAACCGAAGATACATATCCACTCTAAAATATATGAAGACAAAATTGTTAAAAAAATTTTAAGTGAATCAGTGAATTTCCTAAGACACTTCGATAATGTATTCAAATAACTATAGTAGCATATAGATATAACCACCATTTTAAATAGATCTAAAGAAATCGTTGTCCAGACCGTTAACATAAATCCCCTCTGTACAAAAGTATATCATGTGCTGTGGAGGACCTATAGCATTATCTCTGTTGACTACACCAACAAACTTCGTCGTAATTGTTTGTGTATATAAGTTTGTTATTCTTGATGCACTCTGTGCATGGAAAATTGTTTGTGATGTTTAATATGTGTAAGACTGCACAAATGGATCGCAGTAAAAAGTAAGCACAACTTCTCCCAAATTTCACCATTAATTGTATGTAAAGTTCGATAATCAACTAAAAATTATGTATTTTTATATAATGCAGTAAAGGCAACAGAACGATGTGGTACCTCACATATCAAAATCATTAGTAGAAAATGGCATAGTACGCAGAGTAAATTCGCTTGAAAATGGGGATCATTTACAAACCGCGTTGTGAAATTCATGGTACAGTCACGTTAGTGTGACCATTGCGTATGTTCGACCTCAACGAGCAGACGGTAGGTGGTTGCACTAGCAGTGACGGGTATATAAAGCGTGTTGGGAAGACGTGGAAAACACTGAAGTCTTTGTCATAATGCGGCAGTGGAGCGATTTATCTGACGTCCAAAAGGGCCTGATCATTGGCCTTTTAGCCAGTGGTGGAAATATTGCCGAAACTGTTCGTGTGCTACCACGGTTAAAGTATACCGTGTCTGTCAACGTTGGTGCACGACGGATGACAGGGCTGAATAACAGCTGCAGAGATATGTATCAGCGAACAGACGTGCAAATGTTGAGCAACTGACCGCCCAGATCAACCAAGGGGCTACCAACGTATCTCCTCAACGACCGTTCTGAAAACATTGCTTCGCATAGGCCTCTGCAGCAGGCTTCTGGTTCACGCGCCCATTCTGACTGCTGTTCATCACCAACGAAGGCTGGAATTTGCACTCCAGTACCGAAACTGGACGTCGACTAAGTGGTGAGAGATGGTCTTTTTAGATGAATAATGTTGTATGCCCCATCCGACAGATAGCGCTGACGTGTACGGCGTGAAACGTCTGAAAACCAACATCTAGGGAGCTTTGTGGTCCAGGGAATGTTTTCGTCGCGTTCTCTGGGTGATCTTGTCATTCTGGAAGGAACAATGGATTAACGCAAGTATGCATCTATTTTTAGTGACCACGTCCATCCCTGCATGCACTTTGTTACTCCTCGGCGCGACGGCATCTACCAGCACGAGAATGCAACGTGTCACACAGCTCGTAGTGTATGTAGGTGGTTCGAAGAGCACCAGAATGAGTTTACCTCACTCCCATGGCGATCAAACTCCCCGGATTTAAACACAATCAAGAATCTGTGGGACCACTTGAATCGGGCCGTCCTCTCCATAGGTTCTCAACCGTGAACCTGGTACACTGAAGTCAGCAGGGCTACATATCCCTGTCAGTACTTTCCAGAACCTCATTGACTCTCTTAATATATGTCTTGTAGCGGACCAAGCTGCAAAAGGTGGTTATTCAGGCTCTTGACAGGTGGTTACATCAATGAACTGGACAGTATATAAATAAAAGAAAATCGTGACTCGTAGCAAAATAAACTATTTGTAAACAAACCCAGATGTTTGTTATTCATTCTGTTTACTTTTTTTATGAACTTTCTATACAGCTTATTGTTGAATCCATATTTAAAGTTAAGCAATCTTAACTCTCCGTCGGTTTCAACGTTTTCCTAAATTCATTCGATCGCAATGGGCCTAAACAGCGCACAATTTCAAGTTGTCATAAGTCCCACCTCATTTGTATCTGGATCACGTCCCTTCCTCAGAATTTAGATTATGGGATTACAAACAGAACCAAAGCAAAAAAAAAATGATTTTACTACCGAAAACACACGATTTTCAAAATAACCCTTCTTATAACCCTCTGAATGGTGGCCTAAACGTTAAAAGACAACACGCAAAACAACGCAGAGAATCCAGACTGATCTCACTGAGCTCAGTCCTCCTCAGATTTTCTGATTTGCACTCCTCAGAAAAAGTTAGAAGGATGGCCAATTTGCACTTATTGCAAACTTCATTTGCATGTTTATAGCAGACTGGCTTGGCATGATACAAAGATCTCGAAATGGTAAGCCTCCTCAAGCTAGTTTCAGTCGTTTCAGTGGCCTCTTGATGCATAGTTGGTTCTTACGGTCATCGCTTCCAAAATTACTCGTGAGTTTGAATTTCTTCAGCCGGATTTGGAGACGGGAAGGGATTACATGCCTATCCTGGTTTCTTCTCTGTAGCTCTTGGAGAGTACGCTCATCGCCCAAATTTTTGAGAAACTTACTCCTTGCCAAGACAGACGAGAAGGGAGTTGGTTCCAGCCACATTCATGATCGAATAAAAGACTGCTATTGACCAACGAACGTTTCTCTCTATACATCACATGCTGAACACATTTGGTCTGTAGTATTACTCCACTTTTTCTGTAGTTGTAGAATACTATGACCTTTGACCTCTTGGCCTGCCCATATGAAGGGAAGAAACTAAGATAGCTTTTTTTCCTTTCTCTCTCTCTCTCTCTCTTTTTTTTTTTTTTTTTTTTTTTTGTTCTCTTCGAATGACCCTGTGGTTATAATTAAAAGACTGCTACTCACAGAGGCCCAGTTTTGGCTGCAAGTCTCGTATGCCAGCAAAGGTTGATAAATATGCTAACTCATTCATGTTGAACCGATTTACGTTGGAAAATGCTACCTGGTGCATATCTGGCTCTGTACACCGTTTGCAATACGGAATGACATCCACACTGTCGTTTGACAAGCTATATTGTGAGTGAACAGTATGGCTATCAAGGCGAGAGACAGCGCTCATTTAGTGAAACTGTTTTATGTGAACGACAGCAATTACAGTGCTGCATTGTGATAGTGTCGCCGACTGAAAGATCTGAGGAGATGATAATTAATTCGAAAACACAGGTCAGGTAGTTGTGGAATCTGGAAGAGGAAAGAGTCCTGTGCCGGTGGAAGTTGCTATTGCTGTAACTGACCATGCATCACGTGCCCTCGGTATTGCCAGTGCTTATGAAGTGTCACGAGAATTCTTCATCCCATGATCAATTGCGCGGAAAGTTTTAGGGTCTATTTCGCACTGGTGCCAGTACAATATCCAGTCTGTGCAGCAAATGAAACATCATGATCCATAGCAATCTCCTGAATTTGCTATTCAGTTTCTGGCACAGATCGAAGTTGATGACATGTGGTTGGGCAATATTCCACGGGGTGACGAGGCACTGCAGGGTGTAATGAATACACAGAAATGCCGAATTCGGGCTACTATTAAACCACTTGTTGTGCACGAAGAGCCATTGCCCAGGCCGTATGTGACTGGCGTTGATTCACAAGCAATTTTGTGTTCGGTCCGTTCTTCTTTGAAGAGAATACACTCAGGTGACCTGGCAGGTGTACCGTGACGTTTGCGCGTTATCGAGACCTATTTGTACCGCATGTGATTCTTGCTGTGGAAGAGCTCATCTGCGTGGAAAACACTGTTTTCATGCCACATGGGATAACATCTCAAGTTACACACCCAGTCAAAGATATGGTTAGTGCGATTTTCCACGAACGTGTTATCTCCAGAGGTTTCCTGATACATGGCCTGCAAGATAATTCATGCCACTTTTGGCTCTGGGGTACTTAAAGGAATGCGATTACCAGGGACACGTTCGGTTCGTACCAGATGAAAACGCCAATATAAAGGAAACCGTTACTCAGAGTACACTGGAACAACTGCGAGAAACTTTTGACCACATCGTTTTATTGATGCAGCATCTCGTCGACATCTCTGGTGCTCATACTGAGCACATTGTGCAAGTAGTAGTTAATAATAAAAAAAAAATGGTGCCTGTCTCCGTTGTTTGACCTGTTCTGCCCCTGTCCCATTTCTTACCTATTGCATGTGGAAACATTTCTACACTCTTTCTTGTACTCACAGCACCATATTTGTAACTGGTGATCCAAATTTGAACTTCCAGAGTAAATCGGCTCCTCATTAACGCGTTATAATATCTACCACGTTTCGCTGTCACACGGTAGTTACAGCCTACAATGGACCTCTGTGAGTAACTCCACTTTAATTATAACTACCTGCTACAAGACCAGAGCGTTCCCATCGCTGAACTGGAACATAATGTCCTTCCTTTCACTTTCACAAAGTTTCTAGTCAGCTGTCTCTTGTTTTTCCTCATAGTACCAACGTAGGTGAGCTTACGCTTTTTGAGCTCATCAACAAGCGCCAAGTCGATAAACCAGTTGTCTGGCGTGCTATTTTGTTTACTTCGCAATAAGTGCTGAACCTTTCGTTTGATGTGCAGTCGGCTACTGGGAACGGTGGCACCACCTGCCGCGTTTAAGAAGAGAAGCCAACCGAAAACTACAACTGTAGTTTTTTGCACAGGTGCAGCCGGCGGATGGTTAAGTACTCTATACAGAGACTTGTTGCACGTAATTAAGGTATAACTCAGAAGTGACACACGGAACAAACTAATTTGTACTTGACAGCATCACGACTCTTCAGACCTTTCACATTTTCCAGTAAAGGCTCGCCGAATTTAAGCGTATGACTGATATCAGCAAGCCGCGCGGGGTAGCCGCAGGGTCTTGGGCGTCTTGTCGCGGTCCGCACGGCTCCCCCCGTCCGAGGTTCGAGTCCTCCCTCGTGCATGGGTGTATGTGTCGTCCTTAGCGTAAGTTATGTTAAGTTATATTAAACAGAGTGTAAGCTTAGGGATGACCTCAGCCGTTTGGTCCCATAATACCTTTCCACAAATTTCCAATTCTTTTTAAATCACCAAGAAGAAGGAAGATGTTGATCTAATACACCGTCAACTTAATTACAGGATGAGCATCAACTTGCAGAGAATTAAGAGGTAGAGAGAATTGGTGGCGTAAATTTCAAAATAACCGTTCTGCATTCGTATATGTGAATTTAGTGAGATCACGGTAAATCTCATCCAGAATTATCGAGCGTGGATACTTAACCTGAGTGCCTATCCAGTATATTTCACAACAAAAAATAGCATCACAGTTGAGCGTAAAGCAATGAAGACAAGGCACCGAAATTAATCCTTGACGAGTAAATGTATCGAGGTGATGTTTTCACTAAGCTATAGAGGAAAATATGGCGAACTTTTTGAGGCGGGCAAGTAATATCTAATGTTTATAACTGACAAATTAGGAAAGGAGTTTTTTGGAAGTGTATGTCTTTTTTCTGTGGCTCTAGAACGAGCCTTCGAAGTGGACTTCAACGAGACTTGGGCAGGTTGATCAAATAGCAATAGCTCTGCAAACCATTATCCCGCTATCAAGAGAAGTCCCTTACACATCCATCCCATTTTCGAAATATAAGCAAGGGCTTAACCCAGATACGTTTCGTTTTGTGTTTGTTAGTATGACTCATATCAAAAGTTCAGAATCTTCACTATGAGAGTTGATACATACTATAGAGCGACTCCGGACAGCCGGCCTGGGTGGCCGAGCGGTTCTAGGCGCTACAGTCTGGAACCGCGCGACCGCTAAGGTCGCAGGTTCGAATTCTGCCTCGGGCATGGATGTGTGTGATGTCCTTGGGTTAGTTAGGTTTAGGTAGTGCTAAGTTGTAGGGGACTGACCTCAGAAGTTAAGTCCCATAGTGCTCAAAGCCATTTCAACCATTTTTTGACTCTGGACAGACAATACCGAATGTAGAACTTCTTCTTCACCTATCGCAGCAGAGGCCTGTGGTGGTCATCATTTGATGTTCTTGATATGTCTTAGCAGATATCTTGTTTTATTTTTCCCCACAAACCAAAATTCGCAATTGTTATGTCTTGTCAACGTGCAGGCTATATTGTGTTTTGTCAATGAAAACAGGAAATGCATACATCCTAATGATTCTGATTGACTGGAAAGTCTAAACGTCAACTGATTTCGTGCAGTAGTCTGGAACTCAGTGAAATCGCTGTAGTCGATCGGCAGTGTTATATACTGCCTACTCGTCAAATATGAAGTGCCTAGGAAACCTGCTTTCTCAGATCGCTAGAAAACAATTAAAGCAAATCGTATGAATCAATTTCATTTACAGATAATACGAGGGTTGCCCACAAAGTACATTCCGATCTGTCGCGAAATGGAAACCATTGGGAAAATCCGGTAAAGCTTTGCACAGATGTGTTGGGCAGTGTCTCTAGTATGCCCGTCGATCGTGTCGCGTCGCTCTTTTCAGTTTTGATTGAACAGTGAGCACGTATAGATGCCTAGGGAATAGCATCTCCCGCCACGTATGAGGGCTTGGTTAGAGATTTCGCCTGTGTCATGCAGCCCACATAACACAACTGTCGAGCAGTTCCTTCTTCACGCCGATTCTCGGCCGCACACTGCAGGGGCAATGAAGACGCTCCTGCAGAGTTTCCGATGAGAAGTGTTTGATCACCCACATCATAGTCCGTAATTAGCTCCCCATGAGTCTCATTACTGCTCACGAGATCCGCTGGCTATGAAGAAAAAATTTTTCCACAGACAGCGAGCTGCAGACCAGTTCAGATAACTGGCCGAAAGCAGAGGCGGCTGCTTTCTAGAGTAAGGACGTTGGAAAGTTGATACAACACTACGACAAAACTCGAAGTTGGAGCGGCGACTATGTAGGGAAGTAGATGGAAGGTGTACCTAACTGTTGCAAATAAAACGTTTCTGGTTTTCACTGTGGTTTCCACTTCGCGACCGATCGGAACTTACTTTCCGAACAACCCTCGTAAATGGCAGTACTTAACTTTGACAAATACAGATTTGTCACGAGCTAAGGGCGACAGACAAACAAGAAATCTCTTCATTATACACAATTCGTAATACAAGGGAAGTAATACAATGGATGCTTCTCATCTGGTCGATGTTCTTGACGCTTCTGTAGAACTCTTAGAAATGGGCCGCGGTCAGTTGGGTGCAGCGCTTATGTTTTCTTCGCGTAGAGGGCGCTGAGATTGGTCGGTCCGCGTGCAATTGGCTGACTTCATTGGCGGTGTAACGTTACGGGTATGTGGACGAGTTATTCGTGCACGTAGGCCTGGTATTGAAGAGAGATAAATTTGTTGCGCTGCTGAATGGTAAATGGCTCACGGTACAGGGCGCGCCACGGCCAGCATAGCTAGCTGATAGTTTCCAGCCCAGGCGAGCTCAGGTGCAGCGAGAATGAGTGCGTCGTCGAAAACAGGTAAATGCCAGAGCTAATGCTCGCATTGCCTTTGTGCAGAGTTTACTCCAAGAAATGGAGGCGTGTCAGACACTCTTAAAGATAGTCAAGTTCAGTTCTTTGAGATTCGACAATAACTCACATCAAATATTAATGCATATCTGAATACGTTTGCGATCTCAGAAAAATGGTCCACATTCCGTGAGACAACTATATTTTAGTGTCTTTAATACAATAGAAGTTAATGTTTCACAGCTAATAAAGATTTCCCCAGTGACTCTTTGAATCAACAACTTTTAATCGCTTCATGCAATTTCAACAAACATTATTTAAAGATGACAGCATAGCACTGTAGCTGTCGTTCATAGAAGCTACGTATCTTTGTTTATTTCGGTTATTGATTTACAACATCTTAAGTATCTTTTCATTATGCAAATGTTTGTGAGAACATCGTATTCTCAACATTTACGCAGCAAATGAATGCAGCGTGAATACCTCACATATTGTCATACTTGTGTTTTCATGTAATGAATAGTTCATTATTGTGGTAGTAACTTTATTTAAATGTTGGTTGCAGTAGTATTAGGAAACTGTGCCCATTTAAAAGTGTCAGTCGCATGTATTGGTGGACACTACAACTGAAAAGAGAACCAAAGGACGACCCTTTGAGAAGGCGTAAATAATTGTTTCAATAATATTTAGCGACAATCTGTAATAGTTAAACGTGAGCACACTTGCTCAAGAATACTGGTTTATTTCTTTACGAACTACCTGTTACTTACATTTGTAACTGATCTGGATGGAACTAAACGTTTACAACGTTTATTTGTTTAAAAATTGTTGTAATATATTAGTTTAGTGGGGGATAGCGGTCATGTTGAGTAAGATCATGTCTTTACCGATTAACGATGATGTGGTTTTGGTTGGGAGGTCCTGCAGCCAATGGCAAAGCAGATAGTATTGGAACACTACAGGAGTCAAGTGGAGACAGGAACTTCCCGAGTGAAGAGCTCAAGGGACCGATTCCGAACACCTTATGTCGAGTGCTGTAAGAAGGCAGACCTGGCTGTGGTAATAATCGTGATTCTATCATGGAGGTGTGTGATCCAGATTAATGAAGGCCCCCATCACACTCCTGAAAGGACCTGATAATTCGAGAGGTTTCAATGTGTTCCAGAGCAGGGCTTTAACATTTTCCGCTTGCACTACGGAACTGCGCATAGGTAGAGTATGAGCTGCTATTCTTTCTATCACATGTGTTAATTTGTAAATCATCTCTGGACTACTTTGAACTGGTGAATCTTTCATGTATTGCGATCATGAAATGGACTTAGTATTCACGAGTCTTTGATGACTATTAGTTTGGGGACTTTGCTACCGTTCTCCTAACGCTATCAATGTAAATTTGCTGCGTTTGATAGGAATTTTTCTGTTCCTATCCTAACTGAATATCGTAGGTCTACTTCGAGTTTATTTGAGACGTCATTTCTTGAATAAATATTATACAACATAACTCTCTGCCGTCTAAATCAATTACAGACGTTATAATAGAATCCTTGCTACTGAAATATTCATTTAAATTATATTTTATATTTCTGTGTATTTTATTATTTCGCAGTTGTAGCCAGTGCATCGACTATATGAGATCACAGCTACAGATTATTATTTGCAGCGAAATAGCTGCAGGGCAGGAAAGCATGTATCTGTGCCTCACCCTGTGACTACATCTAACTACTCCTTTATAAACAGAACCGTCCGTAGCCCAAGTACCTAAAGCACAAATGACTGCAGGTAAAGACGCAGCTGGTTTGCTCTGTAAGTAGGCTGTTTAGGTATTTATATCGGTAACGCCAAGTAGCGCTCTGTATGAAAATCACTGGCTGTGCTGTGTGCAGTCTGTGTCTGGTTTGCATTGTTGGAATTTGCTATTGTAGTGTTGGGCAGTTGTATGTTAACAGTGCGTAGCGTTACGCAGTTGGAGGTGAGCCGCTGGCAGTGGTGGATGTGGGGAGAGAGATGGCGGAGTTTTGAGAGCGGATGATCTGGACGTGTGTCCATCAGAGACAGTACATTTGTAAGACTGGATGTCATGAACTGATATATATATATATATATATATATATATATATATATATATATATATATATATATATATATATATAAAGACTTTTGAACACTATTAAGGTAAATACATTGTTTGTTCTTTATCAAAATCATTCATTTGCTAACTATGCCTCTCAGTAGTTAGTGACTTCAGTAGTTAGAATCTTTTATTTAGCTGGCAGTAGTGGCGCTCGCTGTATTGCAGCAGCCGGCCGAAGTGGCCGTGCGGTTCTAGGCGCTGCAGTCTGGAGCCGCGAGACCGCTACGGTCGCAAGTTCGAATCCTGCCTCGGGCATGGGTGTGTGTGGTGTCCTTAGGTTAGTTAGATTTAACTAGTTCTAAGTTCTAGCGGACTAATGACCTCAGCAGTTGAGTCCCATAGCGCTCAGAGCCATTTGAACCATTTGTATTGCAGTAGTTCTAATAACGAAGATTTTTGTGAGGTAAGTGATTCATGAAAGATATAGGTTATTGTTAGTCAGGGCCATTCTTTTGTAGGGATTATTAAAAGTCAGATTGCGTTGCGTTAAAAATATTGTGTGTCAGTTTAGTGTTGATCAGAATAAGTAAAGAGAGTAATGTCTGAGTACGTTCAATTTTGCTCAGCTGTTTGAAAAGCAAATAATGTAAGAGATTCACCAGCACAGTCATTCATAAATTTTTCTAAGGGGACGTTTCGACATGCTCAAACTTGAAAACATATGATTACACTGTGGAGCTCTTCATTTATGATATTTACGAAAATGCCTAATGAAATGATGAGAAACATTTTCCATCTATTGTCTTTCTAGTTGAGAGATTGCTCATTTTGTTTAATATCTAGTTTCCAGCTGCACTGCAGCATTAGTTAAAATAAAATTTAATAGATGTACTAATATAGTTATTTTATGCCTACAGATCCAGTAAATAATAATTTTATGATCTACTTCCAAGAAAACGATGGAACATAAATAGATATTTCCCTTCACAGGAATTGCATAAATAATTTTTTACGATTTGGTAACTTGTCTGCTAGAGTAAGTTCTCGTGATGCATCACTCTGGTGTTAAGATGTGACATAGGTATTAAACATGGCTATTTTTACTGTAATATTTTTTGTGCTTGAGCTTTGTCATGTCTGGGTATAAGTTATTGCATTTGCTGCTGCTTCTTGCCAGGCATAGTGCTATTAAATTTCACTTTATATTACTCAGCTAAGCCAGTTTTACTACCGATTTAATTTTCTTTTTGCTGCACATTGGCTTAGATTAGCGATAATGTTGCATTTGCTTTGCTAATTTATATATTTTGCTACTAGCTTTGCCAATTTGCATTTTTTGTCATTGCTGTTTGTGTTAATTGTTTTGTGCTGCTGCATTGCCTCGTCCCTTAGTTTAGCATCTAAGCTCAGTAGATTTAAGTTAGCTTAAGAGGGGGTAGGCTGTATAAGAGACAGAGTTGTGATGAATTGGAAGTAATGCATTGAAAAGGTATATAAAAAAGGTGAAATAAGAGGAAACATCTATGAAATGAAGTTTTGGGTTGGACTGCAGTACCAAATGTCACACTGAAAACAAACCATGTCCTGTCTTTTTGTGTCATTTCACTATGTGTCTGTGTACCTCATGTATTTATGTTCTTCCTGTCTTTATGAGTTTATCTGATAACACTTGTGTTGTAGAATTTTTCTACTACTCAGCTACATTCACTATGATGAGGAATACTGTTATCCTCAAATATAATTTGCATTTATAATATGTTATTTACTTTGTAAATATGTTTAGACATTATTTATTCTGTTTTGTTTTAATGCTCACGTGTGAAGTTGATGTTTAGAAAGTTATTCTGACGTTTTATATATTTACTTATGTCATAATTCCTGTAACACTGATGCACATGTTTATTTCTATTCTTTTGTAAAGTCCCTGTTACTACAAATGTTATCTGTACTGTTATGTTCTTTAATGATGTATTTTGTACCCTTGTAATTCTATTCTTATGCTGTAAATTTATAATTGTATAGACACCAGTTCTTCAAATTAAGTTACATTTCACTACACACGTTTCTGTTGGTCATAGTATATGCACAATATGTGAGAAGTTGGGACTGTTAGTGTTTGCACTTGTGTTGATAATCAGCAAGGGACTGGTAAACAGCATTGCTGGTTCTAAGTACATTCCAAAAAGTTTGTGAGTGCACAAGTGGTGGTTCATGGACTTGCTATATTGTCCGCAAGACTCTTCGATGGCGATTGGGCTATTGCACAGACGCAACAGATGGCTGCTGGCCATCTCTACAAGGACTGCAGTGGGTCTGCATCTTTGATGGCCCACCAATACCATTGTCTCTACAAGGACTGCAGTGGGTCTGCACCTCTGGTGGCCCAGCAATACCATAATCTCTACCAGGACTACAGGATGTCTGTCTGTGATGACCTACCTACCAATATTCTTCAACTTGACTCACTCTGCTATGGGTTTGCTCTGTTGTGGCCCATTACCTCTCTGCATGTCAGATTCAGCACTGTCTTTCCGTTGGAAGGACAACACTACTTCTTCAAGACTGCATGGAAATCCACTACTTCCGTGTGCATTCTCTTTTACTGCTCAGAATTTGTGCATGAAATTGTAATTAATACTGAGATCAATGATCAGGACTGTCTTTATGGACTGTGGGAAAATCTTTGCCTTTGACCAACAGTGTATCAATAAGTGTGTGCATTGGATATCTTTGTTATTGCAATTATGAAAAATTTGTTCAAATCTGTATTGGCCGCTGCCCAAAACAATTTATAAAATTTTTTGTGGGGAGAAAGGGGGCTATGTAAGTAGGCTGTTTAGGTTTTTATATTGGTAACGCCAAGTAGCGCTCTGTATGAAAATCACTGGCTGTGCTGTGTGCAGTCTGTGGCTGGTTTGCATTGTTGGAATTTGCTATTGTAGTGTTGGGCAGTTGGATGTGAACAGCGCGTAGCGTTGCGCAGTTGGAGGTGTGCTGCCAGCAGTGGTGGATGTGGGGAGAGAGATGGCGGAGTTTTGAGCGGATGATCTGGACAAGTGTCCATCAGAGACAGCAAATTTGTAAGACTGGATGTCTTAAACTGATATGTATATTATGACTTCTGAACACTATTAAGGTAAATACATTGTTTGTTCTTTATCAAAATCTTTCATTTGCTAACTATGCCTATCAGTAGTTAGTGACTTCAGTAGTTAGAATCTTTTATTTAGCTGGCAGTAGTAGCGCTCGCTGTATTGCAGTAGTTCTAATAACGAAGATTTTTGTGAGGTAAGTGATTCATGAAAGGTATAGGTCATTGTTAGTCAGGGCCATTCTTTTGTAGGGATTATTAAAAGTCAGATTGCGTTGCGCTGAAAATATTGTGTGTCAGTTTAGTGTTGATGAGAATAAGTAAAGAGAGTGATGTCTGAGTATGTTCAGTTTTGCTCAGCTGTTTGAAAAGCAAATAATGTAAGAGGTTTATCAGCACAGTCATTCATAAATTTTTCTAAGGGGACGTTTCAGCTCGTATGAACTGCTGTTAGGAAGAACGACTATACTGGGCAGTAGCCATAAAGTACCGTTGCAGCAGAAGCGATGAGGAGCCACATGAAGATGGCGTATGAAACTGTCAGTGATGCACGTATTCTAAGACATTGGTCAGATTTCGGAATCTTCCTGAAGTGGCTCGATTGCTTGATTTTTGGGGTGGTGTAAACTTTAAATTTTCAATGCTTGTAAACAAAGTTGGCGACCTTTATTTGGACTGGAGAGTGTGACAGTGTAACAAATTAATCTGAGTCTACAACTAAAAGCTTCTGATTAAGTTTGTTTAACAGTGCCTGACGTAATGTGTCCTGCAGACTACACTATGCCAAGATGTGTGGAGGCCATGGCCAGATATGGAGCTGGATACGACACTTGCGGAAGCTCCGAGCTATGTACTGGAAAAGGTCAGAGTCAGAGAGATTGTTTTGTGATTTTCCAATTCGTTTTTATGCCTCTGTGCCATGATTCATTAAAAGTTGCGGCAGCGTGGTTGGCGCATGCGCTTGCCTCCGACGTGTGTTTGTGTGTGTGGGCAAGATATCTAGCAATGCTGACATATCGCAGCATGGCTGAGCAGCGCCGTAACGCCACTGCTTCTGAAAGAAAAATCCCTGGACTTGGTAGCTAGGGCGGCGGCGATCGAGGTGTGACTGATGTCTCCACTGCTGCCGAACTGATGACAGTAGGTGACGCCCTGATGGTGACCCTCTGTAGAAGAGCTGAGGCGACGTGTCTCATGGCTCGGCTGAAGCTGTGGCAGCGGAAGTTCTGTGTCTCGTGTCTCAGGGGCAGGTTGCTCTGAGCCCGAGATGGAACTGTGGTCCCATACAATATTCCAGATGGTGCCGCAAGTGTCACAGCCCCATGGTGCTGGCGCTGCGATACTATCAAAAGATGATTCTGTACAAAAGTGGCTAGGTGTTAATACGTTCACGGGTTGTGCTTTCTTGGGCTTTGCTATGCCTTAAGAATATATACCGGACACTTCCGTGGTAGCTGATGTGTAGAGCCTTCCATATGCTCCCGCCTAGGTACTGCTGTGTCAACTACCTCGCCTGGCTGACTCGCTTCGCAACGAGCGAGGGCTTTGCTGTGTTTCGTAAAGCCAGTATTACACTATCAAATTTCTTTATCAAAGATTTGATCAGATATTCGTCAAATATTTTTGACATAGATCTTTCACGTGGCGCTAAAAATGGGTATTACACAGTCATCATATTTTTCGTCAAAGTTCAAGATGGCTGACAACAACAACTTGTTATTAACCGCAGCAGTTGCATGTACCGCAATTGCACTGTGTGCAAATGCGGAAGAGGAGGGGGCATAAAAAAGGGAACGTACCTGGGTGAAGCCGTGCGTTTTACGACGACACGATGAAAGCATTCCACAAAACTTGTAACTGAGCTTATAGTGTAGGACGTCAAGTCGTGCACCAATTACTTACGAATGGATGAGCATACATATCAGTATGTGCTCAGTGAAATGTATCCTCATTTCACAAAGCACAATACTCACTTAAGAACTACTATAGGCTATCTGCAGAAGACAGGCTCACTGTAACACTCCGGTTCCTTGCTACAGGAGACAGTTAGGTTAGGTTAGGTTAGGTTTGGTTAGGTCAATCTATTTTTGTATTCAGGGTGCATCACGTTGTAAAGCGCCTCATCAGCTTCATACACCTCTATTAATTTTGTAGTTGTCGGCACACACCAATTGTATTTTACGGCAATGTTTATAAAAACACTACAGATGACAGAACGCTGCAGCGATGCTTGCGTCCCAAGTGATAACATGCCACATTGCAGTGAACAGAAGACAAGCGACTTCTTTGATCAAATCTACAGCGAGGCTCTAGATTTGATCAAATTTATTTGACGACAGACGAGATTTGACAAAGTTCGCTATTACACCATCAAATTTCTTTGACAAAGATATTTGACAAATAAATTTGATAGTCTCAAAAAAATAGTTCAAATGGCTCTGAGCACAATGGGACTCAACATCTTAGGTCATAAGTCCCCTAGAACTTAGAACTACTTAAACCTAACTAACCTAAGGACATCACACACACCCATGCCCGAGGCAGGATTCGAACCTGCGACCGTAGCAGTCCCACGGTTCCGGACTGCAGCGCCAGAACCGCTAGACCACCGCGGCCGGCCTTGATAGTCTCACCAACTGCGACATAATCGCGTGTACAAGCAGTGATCCAATACTGTAAAATGCTTTTTTATTCCAGTCTATGATCACAAATGAATTCTTTAGACGATGACCGGTTTCAGTCTGTAATGACCGTCCTCAGATCTTTTTTACACCATGGCCGTATCACTTTAGGACATGGTGTGAAAAAGATCTGAGGATTGTCTTTACGGACTGAAACCGGTCATCGTCTAAAGGATTCATTTGTGATCATACACTGGAATAAAAAAGAAATTTGATAGTGTAATACCGGCCTAAGGCATAGCATCAACACTCGCTTGTGGCTGGATCTGCTGTAATCTACTTCTGCTTTATGCGTTCCTGATCGAATGTGGTCGATGAGATATGGCGCTGTTAGTTATTGACTGTGGGATGGTGTAAACTTTATCCGTGGCCTGCATGTTAATGTGAGGTTGACGATTCGTACTTAGATTGAGTGTACAGTGTGGCAGCATAACGAAATAATCATCGTCTGCTAATGAAAGATTCCGGTTATAACCGCAGAGCAGTGCCTGATGTAATGTTTGCTGTACACCCGACTGCGACAACAGTTTGTGGATTCAGGGCACGGGTGGTGGTGGAACTTGGTACGACTTTTACGCAAGTTCCCAAAGGAACGGACAAGATGAACCTTTCACAGTAATACGCAGCCATCTTTCGACAGCATCGTAGACTTTCATGCTAAACCCGTGTTTTTATTCGACAATCAGAAGAATATTCTGAGATCGGTAGCAGCTTACATTATTTTCTTCATTTCCGTAACGAAGAGTAGCGACCAAGTTGTTGCCTCGCACAGCGCTCTTGAAGTAATTGACGGGCTGACCCGGCTGCCCGCTTGTTTACAGGCCGCGCCGGGCCCGCGGGCTGCGGCGAGGTGAGGTGCGGGAGGCTGGCTGGCTGGCCGTGCAGTAGGCGGCTTAATCAACTCTGGCGGCCGGCACGGCGCAGCTCGGAGGGGTCTCGCAGGGGCCGCCCCCAAAAATTTCGCATTCGAGCCACACTGAATTAAAAAGTTTCCCGGGCACACGCTACGCTGTTTTAAAATTCTATCAATAATAGAGGAGCATAGCATTCCGCGGTGCGCTTTAATATTAAAGCAGCCACTTCGACTTTTCTATTTACGTCATTGGAGCCGAAAGGGTCAATGGATCCCGATTTAATTACCGCGGTAAATTAATTTAAATATTCTCTTTGTAGCGTGACTTGGCTAATGTGCCATGACTTCCGACATGTCTATCAGTTCATTCCGTCATGTCTGCATAATCCGAAGGGGCAAAAAAAAAAATGGTTCAAATGGCTCTGAGCACTATGGGACTTAACAGCTATGGTCATCAGTCCCCTAGAACTTAGAACTACTTAAACCTAACTAACCTAAGGACATCACACAACACCCAGTCATCACGAGGCAGAGAAAATCCCTGACCCCGCCGGGAATCGAACCGCGAACCCGAAGGGTCATTTCTTTTTGTTAGCAGTTCACATTCAATCGCATGGCCCAGAATGAAATCTTTTGATTATGACAGAGTGTGACTGGAGTACCCATGGTATAAAAACTATCGGACTACTGCTAAATTGAGTGCATAGCAGCACAAAAGGCTGAGGCTGAACATTATTCAGGAGTTGCTGCATTGCTTATAAGCTTCACATGCAGTTCATCTAACAACTCGCCTGCAGCCCGTTTCCTGTAAGGGCACGAGTAAATAAATAATGAAATGGCAGGCTACAGTAAATTACCGTACTTGGGGTAAATTGTTCGTGATGAAACTGAAAGTTTATTTAAAACACTGTTACCTGCGGCCTACTGTAAGTCTAATGGTACAAACAGCAAAGTCCCGCACCAAATGTGCGAGTGGAGTGTGTGGCTGCCGCCAGCTGTCCTGTATCACGGCGACAGAGGGCACTCGTGGTATGGAGCACTGGAGGCATGACAGCGGGCGTGCTCCATTGGGCCCGCCATATCCTACACGACCGCTATCGGCGTCTGACACAAACTTGCAACTACGAGACACACGTGGATTGATAACGACACGAGATATCACATCAAATGACTCACTGTTCGATAAATGGCGAATAAAGACATGTATTGACAGTTCATAGAATCAAAACACGAACATCAGTCGCAACTGTGACTAACACAAGTATCACATGTCTCGATTGAAACACCACTCACAAACAAATGCAAAACAAACAATATTTTTCTACAAGATAAAAATAAATACAGGGTGACCCAGAATAACGGGAATGTTTGAAATGAGTAGTGGTAGCCATGGGCACGTGGCAGCACTGCGGGTTCGTGACAGTTAGCGAGTAAACAGTCCGCAATTTCAGCAATCATGGATAAGTGGGACGGATAACAGCGTGCGTTAGCCATAAAAACGTTTTATGAAAGTAATGATAGTTTGGTATTGGCGCAGATGAAGTTTCGCGTTTTTATAATTTAGGACTTCACGATGCCGTTCCGTCGAAACACGCGATAAAATGTTGGATTAATAACTTTGAAGAGACTGGATCTGCCCTCAAGAAGAAACCAACAGGACGACCAAGAAGTCTGCGTTCTCCAGCGAACATTGATGTTGTACGCGAGTCTGTCTTACGGAACCCACGGCGTTCAACCCGTGAGCAAGTAGCAGTGGTTGGAATGTCCCGGAAGAGTGTTCGCAAAATTTTTCATCTTGATTTAAAACTTCATGTCTACAAACTATTGATTCAAAAATGATATCAAAAATAAACAATGATGATGAATTTCTAAACAAGCTGTGGATGTCAGATGAGGCACATTTTCATCTCACAGGTTATGTGAATAAACAGAACTTCCGTTACTGGGCAAACATAAATCCAAACGACGTTCATGAGCGCCCTTTACATGCTAGTAAAGTGACATTATGGTGTGGTGCTTCATCACATGGGATTATCGGACCGCAGTTTTTCGCAAATGAACAGGAAAACACAATAACGGTCAATGCCGAGCGTTATGTCGAGATGTTACGAACTTTCGTTACATCTGCATTGAACAACTTTCCAAGCGTTCAAGAAGCTTGGTTTCAACAAGACGGGGCGACATCACACACTGCACGGCAATTAATGGCATATGTGCGAGAATTGTCTGGCAACTGTGTGATATCACGATTCTGGAACATTCCCCAGCCTCCTAGGTCCCAAGATTTATCAGTTTGTGTTTTTTTCTTGTGGGGCTGCCTCAAGAGCAAAGTCTACAAAACTCGACCAAGAACCCTTGATGAGTTAAAACAGAGAATTCGGGATGGAGTTCATAGTATCCCAGCTGAGATGTTGCAGCGGTCAATGATGAATTTTAACGGCAGATTTCACGAATGTATTCGTACAGGAGGACGCCATCTAAAGGATGTAATTTTTAAAAAATGACAAATGCCATCAATGTTTCGTAAATGGTAAAGTTGTAAGGTTTCAATTACTATGTATGCAATTTCGTTCCTTCATCACTTTTAGGTTTATTGTGTCCCTGTACTAATCCAGACAGTGTTTAACTCAAGGAAAACTCAATGGACCAGCAGCCTTAACTAGAAATGCTCCACATTCACTATTAATTTATTTGATCCCTTACAGGAAACTGAGTGCAGTTGACTTAACCGACCTGCATGTCAAGCGTGCAGCCTGCCGATTACAGCCTAATAACAAACAGCAATATACAGTACTTTTGGAATGCACCCAGTTCAGTCACAAAACTAAGCGAAACATTAATAAAGTCCGCCGAATCACAACATAAACTTATTCCAAATTACAAGCAGCAAAGTTTTTACAAGTGCTGAAGGCACGCAAAAGAATAATAACAAGTTCCAACCGAGATGTGCGCCGATTCACTACACATTATTAACACAGGTCACAGGCTCTACTGGGGGATGGTCGAAAACTGACTCAGTCTAACAATCTTAAGTCGTTGTTTTAACTATTTATATTATTATTTTTCGCTCCCTCTTTCTCGTTGACGGATAACTTTGCAAAAACAACCACGCCCCCCTTAGTGAAATTATGATTTTTTTTTTCGGACAGAAAGAAACAAGCATTTTTAGATCATCATACCTATGGAAGGAGTAAGTTCTTTTTTGTTCTTCCGGAGCGTACCAATTAAAGTGAGTTTTCGTTTATTTAATTCTTTAGTTAATTCACAGGAGAAGAACCAGTTGTCGCTCATCACATTTCTGTTGGTTCCTTTCAGGGATCAGTAAGATTTATAACATACTGTGTTGGCAAGAGTAAGGTACTTTGCCGGCCGCTGTGGCCGAGACATTCTAGGCGCTTCAGTCGGGAACCGCGTGACCGCTACGGTCGCAGGTTCGAATCCCGCCTGGGGCATGGATGTGTGTGATGTCCTTAGGTTAGTCAGGTTTAAGTAGTTTTAAGTCTAGGGAACTGATGACCTCAGATGTTAAGTCCCATAGTGCTTAGAGCCATGTGAACCATTTTTTGTCGTAAGTGATACCAGGGCAGGGTACGCTCGAACATTACCGAAGTTACGGGACAAACTGAAGATCAACGACTCACCTATCCACGTCGCTGTCTTGAGAACTAGAGCCTGATAGGATGATACAAAGTTAGAGCGCCCAGCACTAGTGCTATTTCATATGCAAACTGAAACTAACAAGACGTGTCAGATTCGACATCGTCTTGCGGTAGGATGACTAAGTTTACGAACATTGATCCATAGCTACAGTCTAACGATAGATCTAGGCACTATCTCTTTGCATACTAACTAGTGTTTCAGGAATTGAATAAGGTAAGACAACAAATTTTGCTGTGTCGCTGGTGTGTTAGGTGTAGTAGCATTGAGTCACTTTATTATAATCATTTCAGCTACAAGAGATATCGGAGCACTATTAAATTTTTTTCCGATAGTTAACTACTACATTCACTTTTAACTGCTAGGTTAAAATACCCAAGAAACAACAAATGGCTCTAAGCGAGGAGCTAACTCATGTTAAGACAACCTGTTGCATTGACGAAGCTTTTCACTGATGTACTCTGTATTATTTTGACGTATGCAGGACATTTTCAAATTGTGGCGCTAATCTAAATGAAAGTGTACGATGTGTTGCATGGGGGCTAAATTAAAATTAAATATGAATGCAAATATTTTTAGTAGCTGTATGTCCGATTACGCAAGTCTCGTAAACGGCTGCCCCTGACTAGTATTATTACGCAATCTGACTGCATAGAACAACAACAAAGAATGAAATGAGAATTTCAGTTAATACAAATAATTAATTAAGTCCCCAGCAACTATAAAACCTACGAAACAACAAGCACAAGTGTAGCTGTTCTGTATGTGGTAGTATGACTCAACGCACATCTGGCACGGTTCTTCTTCAACAAGACAAGAATTTTTAAATATCATTTATACTGACGTGATAAAAGAAAATTAGAAATACTATAATTGTGCAAGAAACCCAGAATTACACTCTAATACAAGAACACACGCCAGATGCTTTGTTGACTGAACCTGTAATGAAGCATTATTCAGGACACACAAATAATAAGAAAATAAAGAACAGTAGTTAGTTACCTTAATTTATATTGACGAAAAGCACTCAGATCATTACAGTATCTCCATTGGAACAACATCTGCTATATCTCCCATGAAATAACTGCATAAACATGGAACAACACTCTCCACTACCGCATCTCACTCTAACTTCAGCTACAAGCAGTGTCCACCACAACTTCTCGGCAAGAACTGCTTGCCGCTACGTCTGAATAAGCACTGCCAGTGGAGGCGGCGGAACAATACTCTCTGGCGCGATTTTTGGCGCTGTGGCTCAGTGTAGCCACCTTTCATATGCCCTTCCTCCACGGGCTAGAATTTGATGGTATTTTTGCCAGCATTGGTGGTGAAAATACCACCAAATTCGTCAAAAAAAAATACAGACAAAAATAAAAGATAATATTAATACGTAAATATCATATAACTAGATAAAATTTTGGCTTTGCACTGACCTTTCAATAGCCTAATATACAAAATACACTAAGCAATACAAATTCTTTCATACATGTGACTTTACATAATAGTTTACACATGTATTATGTGGTTAAACAGTTCAATCAATAGCGTCAGCAATGACGAATATGTACAGGTAAGAGTCTCATAACTTTTCACAAACAGTAATACACAAAAAATCAGTTTATACAAATATTCACATAAAATGTTTACACAACAAGTGGTTGACAGTTCCAGCAGTAGCACCCAGCAATGTTGAGTAGGTGCAGACTCCAACTGGTGACATCATTTCAGTAGAAGCAGTCCATCAGTGGCACCCAGCAATGTTGAGTAGGTGCAGACACCATCAAGTGACATTGTGTCAGTAGAAGGAGTTCCATCAGTGGCACCCAGTAATGTTGAACAGGTGCAGACACCAAGAAGTGACTTCATTTCAGTAGAAGCAGTCCATCAGTGGCACCCAGCAATGTTGAACAGGTGCTACAGCAACAAGTGACACCCTTTCAGTAGAAGCAGTTCCATCAGTGGCACCCAGCAATGTTGAACAGGTGCTACAACAACAAGTGACACCATTTCAGTAGAAGCAGTTCCATCAGTGGCACCCAGCATTGTGGAACAGGTGCAGACTCCAACAGGTCACATCATTTCAGTAGAAGGAGTCCATCAGTGGCACCCAGCATTGTGGAACAGGTGCAGACTCCAACAGGTGACATCATTTCAGTAGAAGCAGTCCATCAGTGGCACCCAGCAATGTTGAGTAGGTGCAGACAGCAAGAAGTAACATCATTTCAGTAGAAGCAGTTCCATCTGTGGTACCCAGCAATGTTGAAGAGGTACACACAGCAACAAGTCACATTTCTCAGTAGAAGCAGTTCATCAGTGGCACCCAGCATTGTTGAGTAGGTGCAGACACCGACAAATGACATTATTTCCATAGAAGTAGCTCCATCTGTGCACCCAGTATTGTTGAGTAGGTGCAGAGAGCAGCAAGTGACATCATTTCAATAAAGGCAGTTCCATCAGTTGCACCCAGCAATGATGAGCAGATGCAGAGAGCAGTCCATCATATTCACTATCACTGATCACACAGTTCATTAGCAGAAATTAAACATGTCCTAGTGGCACCAATCATGTAGAAAAAGTACAAGTAACAGTCCATAATTTCACCATCACTAATCAGACAGTTCAAGCATGAACAATAGTTTGAATGCACATACAAATGCTTTTACAATGCTCTTACACTAAACATACAAATCATAACAAACACACAAATGATATCAGATAATTGTCATATTACTATTACAAATACACAAACATCAGTAAACCTATAATATTTATGGGTGTCAGTGCAAGCCACTACAAACAAATAAAATAATATTTAGGAGATAGGTGGGTAGGATTAGGAAAGGAAAACACTCAAAACACACTCACTCATCTTTCATCCACATTAAGTACTACTGTGTAATTGAATTGCGTTAACTGTGTGAATCCACTTCTGTCAAAATTTCATGTTCATCATGTGTATCAAGTAGTAGTGACAGCAATGTATAACAGTCAATAATAGTTAAGTCAACGTCATAGTCATCATGTCAAGACCAATGTTTGCCAAGCCAAATAAAAATGTACGGTTGCTGAACAACTGTCAGTGTGCCAAGATATGCAACTTCTTCTCTCCAAAAAAAAGTACATACTGCTTAGTGATTTAACAAAGTGTGTGTAGACAATCTTCCTTCCATTTTAGTGTTCTAGTCTGCTATCTTCATCCTCCTTGTACCATATAGACCAACAAAAAAAAAAAAAAAAAAAAAAAAAAAAAAAAATATGCACCTCACTTACTTTACCTCTTATACACCAAAACTCCAATCAACTTCATATAATCTCAATACCTCAATAATACCTCTTCAATACGTCGATACATATAAACCTTATTGCCAGTATCATTTCACTTCCATAACAACTCTTTCCTCTGGTCAGTCTCCTCGATCGAGTACAGATAAAATCCTAATCCAAACCTCCTCATCCCATACAATCCGAAGACACACTGTCAACACACAACCTCTGTGTAATCCATCTGACCAAAATCTTCTACTCATTATGAATTATAAACAAAGAATGCATACATGACCTCTAACAGACTTAGCTCGAATAACTCTCAGTAATTAAGTACGATTACGGAGTGTGAATGATCATAATATTTCAAAAAATGGCTCTGAGCACCATGGGACTTAACATCTATGGTCATCAGTCCCCTAGAACTTAGAACTACTTAAACCTAACTAACCTAAGGACAGCACACAACACCCAGCCATCACGAGGCAGAGAAAATCCCTGACCCCGCCGGGAATCGAACCCGGGAACCCGGGCGTGGGAAGCGAGAACGCTACCGCACGACCACGAGATGCGGGCTCATAATATTTCACAGTGTGTACACCACTTCAAGAATTATGGCAAACAGAAGCAAACATGTGGAGTATTTCTTGTGTCAAGTGTCACTTCCTATTTCAGTTGCTCACGAAAAATGCAGTGTAATAACTGTGTTGGTATGTCATGTCGTTAGATTCCTTCCTATTAGCTTACATTTATACAGCTTTCATAAAACCTCCAGCTCATGTGACTTCTATGATGTTTCTTGTACTAATGTCGTTCGTCGAATTATAGCAGTTCATTTTCTTATCTTAAAAATATAAGGCACTGAGCGTAAGCAAGGCAAGCAATAGCGAGTAAATATACCAGTAGTGAACAGAATGTCAACAAGTGGATGCAGCACAATTCTTACAACGAGGCTCTGCCAAGCGAACAATCTGTAACTAGTACCATAGTGTAACCTAAACTCTATGTCCGTACACTGTACATCAGCATTGCTATATACCAAATTAAAGTATAGTTATGACAACAAGCAGAAATGTGTAAATGTGCAATCCATACGCATAGCAGTAAACATATATCTTACGTACTAAACAGGTCATTAGCATCGTATCTTAATAAGTAAACATGAAGGCGCAAGCAGATAAATCACAAAGTATAACTTACATACCTAACCACATCAGCACAATTAATCAGGTGACAATTATAATTTAAATAAATAGGCACAGCAGGCACATAATTAAAAATATGACATCAGTGAAAAAGCAGTGCAGCCAAGCGATGCATAATATACACAAGTAACAATCCAGTTCATTAATAATTATTGTCAAAATCAGTTAACGTACGCAAGCACGTCGCTTCACAAGTAATTTCATAGAACATGAAATTTAGCACAAAGTATGAATCACGTAATCGCGAGCAGCAAATTACGTCTAAAGTACGTACCTAAGTGGAAATATGTTACCTGAAAAATAAACTCAATTAATAATTACCTTTTTAGTTTATTACTTTCTTCTTCGAAATGACATTTTTCCTGAAATTTTCTCGATAGCAAGTCGTCTTAACGTCGGACACGCACAGAATTTACCTGAAGTTCTTAAATATTTTATAGAACCGTATCCTGAAAAATACTGAATGTTAATAACAGAATTCATCAAGTCACTATAGCTTTATTCTGAATTTAGTCGGAGAAATTAGACTGTGTATTTATTTACGGCTGTCAGTGCATTCGCACTGAGCGCTCGATCAGCTGTAGGCGCGTGACGTAGGAAGTGATTGTTTGCGGTCAACGACTGCCCTGTGCGGCGCGCAGACTTGACTGTTGCTTTGAGTATATGCCGCCGCCAAAACAGAGCGCGGTATCCTTGTACTCTCCGTATGTTTACATGTAGCTGTTAGTTTCTCACAAGTATGTCATTCTACAAAAATTTTTCAAAAGTATATCATTCCACAAAAATTTTAACGTTAGATATATGATGTATTCCCTTAGAGCGTCGTGATTTAAGAGTTTCTACTTCGACAGTGTTATCATGAATAATTTTGCGAATTCTATATGGGCCGTTATAAAGCAGAAAAAATTTGCGACACAAGCCTTTTCCTTTGTGAGGCAAACGGTGAGACTTAATTAACACCTTCTGACCAACTGACAAGATTTTTAAACGACCAGGACGCTTAGCTGATTTCTCTCTTCTAGCAGCCGCAGATGCAATATTTTGTAGAGCCAGGTTGACAACTTCAGAATGCCGTAGTTTCCGTGTAGGCGGAAAAGGAACGATTTCAGAAATGCGATTTGTCGGTGCTTTGTTTTTTAATATCAGTATAGGTGGTAAAGAAGTTGAGTCGTTAGGAAGTTCATTCAGAATGTTTTGAAAAATATGAAGATACTGATCCCAAGTTCTGTGATTCTGATGACAATAAAGACGACACAATTTATTGATTTCCTTCATCCATCTCTCTGAAGCGTTAGATTGAGGGTGAAAAAGTGAAATGAAGATTGGTTTAATTTTACGACGCCGTAGAGTACGAAGCCAAATTTTAGAACGAAACTGTGATCCATTATCTGATATAACCTTATCAACATGACCCACTTCTTTAAGAAAATGTTTGATGAAAGCATTAGATACTGAACGAGCTGTTGCTTTGCGTAACGGTGTAAAACACACATATTTTGATGTCAACTCCACTGCTACGAAAATGTACGCAAAACCATTAGTAGATCGAACCACTGGACCGAACAAATCAACTGCAGCCATGTCCTTTAATTTCGCTGGAATGATAGGAAACAACGGTGCTCTGTGAGAAACTGTCGGCGGCTTAGCCCTTTGACATAATTTGCATTTGGCAAGAACAAATCGAATACGTTTTTCCATATTATTGAAGTAGCAATTTTCTCGTAATTTATGAAAGCATTTTCTGGGACCAAAGTGTGCTTAACTGAAATGCGTATACCAAATCAGCTTATTAACCCACTCATCAGGAATACAAACTAACCAAACAGAGTTGTCGACCGATTTTCGTTTAAAAAGAACTTTCCAGACAGATCGCAAAAACGAGGTGTGGCCAAATTGTCCAATCTAACAAAGCGTCTAAGAAACTTACAGACACCAAGGAAACTACGAACATCACGTTTTGTGGTAGGAACAGCATAATTACGAATAGCGTCTAATTTTTCTGGATCAGGAAGAATACCTTCTGTAGAAATAATGTGACCGAGAAATCTCACCTGAAAACGATCAAATTCAGATTTTTCTAAGTTCACTGTAATGCCAACTCTTGCAAAGATACGTAACAATGAATCCAAAATTTTGTTGTGCTCACTCCAAGAATTTTTAGCAATAAGAATGTCGTCGACATAAGAAGTAATATTGTCACGAAGATAAACAGGTAAAATTTCATTTAAACTACGAATGAATGCTGCTGAAAATACAGGAAGTCCAAACGGTAATTTCCAAAGTCACTTTTGGGTAAAATAGTCATATCCGGTTATTTTTTAGCGTCTCTCTAGATAGATTGATAGTCGAAGAGTTGTTTTGATAGATGCAAAGAATAGTAAAAGAGTAGGCAGCGGTACAGAAAACTAAAAGAGAAATAGCACCACTACAGCTCGGGGCCCTATGCTCGCTACGGCACATATTCACTTAGAGTAGTGAATCCCCTGAGGACTTTAATAGCTGCACATAATTTTCAGTTTGTGACTTAGTGGCAATTTTAGCGGAAGTGCGTACGTAAATTGATCTAACCATGCACATGGATGTATGTCATTCTTCGAGTTGCGGAAGATCTTAAATTTCCGAACAGTCAAAAAGTGTTTATAGTCAAAGTTTTCGCCTCGTGGCGACAAAGACCTACCGCGTCTGTCCCAGTCCCAATGTCGATTACTGTCAAGTTCGCGCGCCTGGCTCTTGTTGCATCCCGTAAATGAAACAAATTATTTTCTTCAAACCCCGCTGGTATCTGTGATTCTAAATTTCTTTTGCCGTCTTTTCCTACGATTTTGCCTTCAATTTGTTTGACTTGCTTTTTTAATGCCTCAAATTCCCTTTTCACGCGTTCATTAAATTCTCCCTGATTTTCAACATGTTTATTTATGCTCTGGTACTCTTCGGTTTCTGAAAATGGCAATGGAGCTGTGTCATCTGAATCTCTGTCCCCATTTAAACTAAGACTTGTCAATTTATCTGCAATCTCCTCAACTCTTTCCGCTAAGTCACCTATTTTTTCTTTCTGTTTATTTACGTCTTCTGTAAGTGTCGCGACTCGCGTTTCAGTATTAACACATTTAGTAGCTAACTGTTCATACTGTTGTGTTAGGTTATTTAATCTGTCATTCGGTACGGATACCTCGATTCTCTCAAATATTTCTTCCTTATCTTGTGCACGTTGTAAATTTAATTCTGAAAATTTTTGTACTATCGCGCGATCTCTTTCTTCCTGTTCTCTATCCTGTTCCTTTTGTTTAATCTCTACTGCAATTAATCTATTATTGTGAGCATTCAAAATCGGTTGTACTTCTTCTCTAATTTCTTTCTTTAATTCATCTTTCATATTTTTGAAACATGTCCCTATTCGTGAGTCTAACCGTGTTTCCATTGTTTCCATCTGTGTTTTAATTGTTCCTATTTGTGTTCCCATCTCTGTTTTAATTGTACCTATCTCTGTTTTAAATTCAGATCGTATCTGTGATCCCAAAATTCCCATTTGTGATTCTAACCGAGATCCCAAATTTAGTATTGCACTCATCAACTGCTCCGTGTTAAGTTGTTCGAAATTCTTTTCGCCCCTAACATTTCCCACAAAACTAACTTCCTTCTGCATAGCTGTAAGGCTATCTCTGTTCGATGCTATTTCAGAATCCTCTATCGTTAATCTCGTATTCTGTGAATTTTCTGATTGAGAAAAATTTTGAAATGGTTCCGGACATTTTCCCGAATTATTACATTGTTTTCCACTTCATTACCCATCATACTGTTGTCCTGTGTTGGCGAGTTCTCCATGTCAACAATTTCGTTATTCTCACTATTCATCATTTTTGCCTTTTTCATTGATCGCATAATCATTTACAAAATATACAAAACTCGTCACTATATGAAAATTACACACAATGACACTTTATCTTCAACAATACCATTCACACGAAATATTTCCCTCAAACACGATTAATCGAACAATTGAAATAATTGCACCAAATCGTCAAACGCGTATACAAGGCAATAAAAATTAAATTTTGAAAAATACCATTAGAAGAATGCCAATTACCAAATCTACACATGCAAAATAGACTACAATTACTAAACTACAAATTACTACAACAATACTACTGTCTACTATTTTTACAATCAGAAGAATTCCAAGGGACGATCCGAAGCAGCGGTCGCCACGTGCATGGGGGCTATATTAAAATTAAATATGAATGCAAATATTTTTAGTAGCTGTATGTCCGATTACGCAAGTCTCGTAAACGGCTGCCCCTGACTAGTATTATTACGCAATCTGACTGCATAGAACAACAACAAAGAATGAAATGAGAATTTCAGTTAATACAAATAATTAATTAAGTCCCCAGCAACTATAAAACCTACGAAACAACAAGCACAAGTGTAGCTGTTCTGTATGTGGTAGTATGACTCAACGCACATCTGGCACGGTTCTTCTTCAACAAGACAAGAATTTTTAAATATCATTTATACTGACGTGATAAAAGAAAATTAGAAATACTATAATTGTGCAAGAAACCCAGAATTACACTCTAATACAAGAACACACGCCAGATGCTTTGTTGACTGAACCTGTAATGAAGCATTATTCAGGACACACAAATAATAAGAAAATAAAGAACAGTAGTTAGTTACCTTAATTTATATTGACGAAAAGCACTCAGATCATTACAGTATCTCCATTGGAACAACATCTGCTATATCTCCCATGAAATAACTGCATAAACATGGAACAACACTCTCCACTACCGCATCTCACTCTAACTTCAGCTACAAGCAGTGTCCACCACAACTTCTCGGCAAGAACTGCTTGCCGCTACGTCTGAATAAGCACTGCCAGTGGAGGCGGCGGAACAATACTCTCTGGCGCGATTTTTGGCGCTGTGGCTCAGTGTAGCCACCTTTCAGTGTGACTACTTCAGAGGTGTTTCTACGAGTCTGATAGCTTTAGGAACTTTTTCATGGTCATTAAGTATTTCATGTTACAGTCACTAAAATATCATAGTTTGCCTGTGAGAGTGGTTGAAGCTTTTTTAAAATACACCAACACATTTCAAGTGGAAGAAACCAGGTCTCATACCAACATTTCGAGTATTATTAACAAAATTATTATTGTTGAAAATCGTCTGAAAATGACTGACGTTGACAGGGATATCTTGATTGAGACTTCAATTTATTATGAAAGTTTTGGAATACTCGCAATTTGGAATAACCAAAAATCAAATAACACGTTTCAGCCACTATATGGTGTATGCAGTTCCAGAATAAAATGGTAAATTCAAACATAGGTTTTATAGGTACGTAAATGGTGTAATAAAGTAACGAAACAAAAAGCATAGCATGCGAAGGCTCTTTTATTCCAGGTACACAGTCGTATATACAGCCCTTACAGCAGAGGAAATTTTTATTCTCAATATTAGTCCGGCAAGGGGATGATAATTAGTGGTGCGAAATTCCTGTTCACCAGACGTATTTCCTGGGGCAGACTGAAGCGACAAGAAGCAGGACAAACACAGCTACTATGTTTACAGAATGGCGTATTATCCTTTACTCTGATGCTCTCTCTGACAAAGTATCTACACTGACAAAACAGAGAAGATGGACATCCGTTCCTTTACTGGAAGGATGAAAATTAGTTGTCCCTCACATTTCATTCCGCACACACCAGCTATATAAGTTGCACAGACTACTGTTTCAGTAGCATTCGTAGCTTGTTCAAAATGTAAAGCCTTCGTCAATCGAAAAGTTAGTTTGAGCACCGTACAGTATGTGTCTATTAAAGGTGGTACAGCCTTTGACTCCTGCGACATGTTTAACAAACTTACCCACCCGTCTATCTACTGGAAGGCCCACAGTTTAACATGAATTCCGAACACAGTGAAACGCCATTTTTCGCATTACAAATCTTGCCAAAGGTAACACAATCGATAAGTGGCAGGTCGTGATTTTCTTAAGACTTATAAAAGCGATCGTTCTGAATATGTGCGGTGTCAATGTGAGTTTCTTTTAACTGTTCTACTATGTGCTATTCCTGCTTTATCCCACAAATTTACAGTCTTTGCAAGTCGCAACTTTACAGTGTCGCATACGTCATTACATGCAAGAGATGGATAAATACAGATAGGTGCTAACAGGACTGGTGATCTAGCGCGTAGTTGGTGAACCAGTAACTAGTCAGCGGACTCACAATTGTAGATGGAGTCAGATATAAGTGAGTCACCAGCGTATATTTAACCATAAAGCCGAACACAGAGGACAGCGTCATCTAACGTGGAGATAGAGTCAATTTGCCAGTGATCATAAACATTCTGGTTGCTTAAAACAGTAGTAGTGATGTTGCAGTCAGATGATGGGACGGAGGGAGGCTCACCTGATGAACTGCTGCTGCTCTTCTGGTATGTCCGATCGTGAAATCCCCCAGACCAACCAATCTAACTATCCTAATTGTAATCATGTTACTGTAAATTTTTTGCGTTATTAGTTGCTACATGTCTACAAATTTCTTGTTATTGCGAAAATATCGTGTTTAAAGAACACAGTGCACAAGATTTGTTCAACATGTAAACGTCACTACAGATATTCGGATTTAGGTTAAGACATGCTCGATATGCCTGCCGTCATTGGCGGTGATGTGACGCATACAAATAACGAAATTCTGCATGACCCGCTGAAGTGTCGGAACATCGATGCCGTCGATGACCTCCTGAATGGCTGTTTTTAGCTCAGCAATCGTTCTGGGGTTATTGCTGTACGCCTTGTCTTTAATATAGTCCCACAAAAAAGGAGTCACGTGTTCAGATCTGGAAAATATTCCGGCCCATCGAGGCCCATGCCAATGGGTTCTGGGTATGTGGTCCTCAAAGTGCTCCTCCAGGACATCAGACACTCTCCAGCTTCAATGGGGTCCTGCTCTATCTTGCATGAACCACAACTTACCGAAATCAGGGTCGCTTTGGATAGTGGGGATGAAATAACTTTCCAAAACCATCACGTACCATTCGGTAGTCACCGTGCCATCAAGGAATACCAAACCGATTATTCCGTGACTGGATATTGCACACCACATGGTCACCTGTTGAGAGTGAAGAGACTTCTCGATCGCGAAATGCGTGTTCTCAGTCCCCCAAATGGGCCTGTTTTGCTTACTGAAGAACCCATCCAAATGAAACTGGGCTTCGTCCCCAAACCAAACCATACAGGTGCATAGAAATTCCCATCATGCCCCGCGGCCAACGGTGCAGTTTGAACATCCTAAAGCAAACCGTTCAGAAGTTACGACGATTTTATTTCATGTAGTTCCATAATTGTCACCCTGTACATAGACTGTGTAGATAGTAGACAGGCAAAACGATCAGCACAGGCGAGATGGCTGGAGAAATCTCATTGCCTGTCAGTATGTGAGTGAGTAACCAATTGATTATACCCATCAAGAGGCACAGCTTTGCTAATATCCGACAACGAACTCCGTAACTAGTGTGCGCCAGCCTACCAACATGAATTTAACAACGACATCGTCTTCTTCTGTTTGATTCGAATGCGTTATCTGGATGCCATACTGTCAACAAAACAGCTGCATATCTTACCAGTCTCCAGTAATATCTATATCCACATTAATAACAAACCGCCGTGAAGTACATGGCAGAGGTACTTCGCAATGTGCCACAAGCGAGGAGAAGTCATGGCGTCTTCTGGGCTTGTCAGCTGGGTCCTGAACTGCCAAATTGTTCTACTATTACGCTAGAAATGAGGCGGATGGTACATCGTGCTAGGACTTCGCTACTCGTTTTGTGTATACAGGGTGGTCCATTGATCGTGACCGGGCCAAATATCTCACGAAATAAGCGTGAAACGAAAAAACTACACAGAACGAAACTTGTCTAGCTTGAAGGGGGAAACCAGATGGCGCTATTGTTGGTCCGCTAGATGGCGCAATCATAGGTCAAACGGATATCAACTGGTTTTTTTTTAAATAGGAACCCCCATTTTTACTACATGTTCGTGTAGTACGTAAAGAAATATGAATGTTTTAGCTGGACCATTTTTTTCGCTTAGTGATAGATGGCACTGTAATAGTCACAAACGTATGGCTCATAATTTTATACGATCAGTTGGTAACAGGTAGGTTTTTTAAATTAAAATACAGAACGTAGGTAGGTTTAAACATTTTATTTCGGTTGTTCCAATGTGATACATGTACCTTTGTGAACTTATCATTTCTGAGAACGCATGCTGTTACAGCGTGATAACCTGTAATTACCACATTAATGCAATAAATGCTCAAAGTCCGTCAACCTCAATTCATTTGGCAATACATGTAACCACATGCCTCTCAACAGCGAGTAGTTCGCCTTCCGTACTGTTCGCACATGCATTGACAATTCGCTGACGCATGTTGTCAGGCGTTGTCGGTGGATCACGATAGCAAATAGCCTTCAACTTTCCCCACAGAAACCAGGGAAGTCAGATCCGGTGAACGTGCGGGCCATGGTATGGTGCTTCGACGACCAGTCCACCTGTCATGAAATATGCTGTTCAATACCGCTTCAATCGCACGCGAGCTATGTGCCGGAAATTCATCATGTTGGAAGTACATCGCCATCCTGTCATGCAGTGAAACATCTTGTAGTAACATCGGTAGAACATTACGTAGGAAATCAGCATACATTGCACCATTTAGATTGTCATATATAAAATGGGTGCCAATTATCCTTCCTCCCATAATGCCGCACCATACATTAACCCTCCAAAGTCGCTGATGTTCCATTTGTCGCAGCCATCGTGGATTTTACGTTGCCCAATAGTGCATATTATGCCGGTTTACGTTTACCGCTGTTGGTGAATGACGCTTCGTCGCTAAATAGAACGCGTGCAAAAAATCTGTCATCGTCCCGTAATTTCTCTTGTGTCCAGTGGCAGAAGAGTACACGGCGTTCAAAGCCGTCGCCATGCAATTCCTGGTGCATGGAAATATGGTAAGGGTGCAATCGATGTTGATGTAGCATTCTCAACGCCGACGGTTTTGAGATTCCCTATTCTCGCGGAGTTTGTCTGCTACTGATGTGCGGATTAGCCACGACAGCAGCTAAAACACCTACTTGGGCATCATCATTTGTTGCAGGTCGTGGTTAACGTTTCACATGTGGCTGAACACTTCCTGTTTCCTTAAATAACGTAACTATCCGGCGAACGGTTCGGACACTTGGATGATGCCGTCCATGATACCGAGCAGCATACATAGCACACGCCCGTTGGGCATATTAATCACAATAGCCTTACATCAACACGATACCGACCTCTTTCGCAATTGGTAAACGGTCCATTTTAACGCGGGTAATGTATCACGAAGCAAATACCGTCCGCACTGGCGGAATGTTAAGTGATACCACGTACTTATACGTTTGTGACTATTACAGCGCCATCTGTCACAAAGCGAAAAAAGTGGTCCAACTAAAACATTCATATTTCTTTACGTACTACAAGAATATGTAATAGAAATGGGGGTTCCTATTTGAAAAAAACCCAGTTGATATTCGTTTGACCCGAGGCAGCGCCATCTAGTGGGCCAACAATAGCGCCATCTGGTTTCCCCCTTCAAGCTAGACGAGTTTCGTTCTTTGTAGTTTTTCCGTTTGGTGCTCATTTCGTGAGATATTTGGCACGGTCACTATCAATGGGCCACCCTGTTTAGACACGACAGTTTCCTTGTACTATGACCTTCACCCCTCTTATAGCAGACACCTAACGGCGCAACCATAGTAGATGTTCTTCCGGTTTGATTCGCATATGAAGCATCTCGCGTCCGTCGGCCGTCGTAAAGTAATATATTATTTATTGCTAATGGTGATTGTTGCCGACTTCCGTGGTGGGCCTTAATAAAACTGATATTTCATTTAATTTTGATATACAATTAAATGCTTTTGTGAAGTTCTTTTTTTTAACAATATTATACTTCAGTATAAATTATTTGTTACGTTTATGAACGTTAGACTCGCTGAATCTTAAAACATGAGCATATAATTTGAACAATGGAATAAGCTTTTCATATTAATTTACTCGGTTAGTCAGCTCACTTTAAAGTAAAAAATCTTTAGTTATTAATTACAACTGCGGCCCACACACGCGCGAGAGTATTTCTTCTTACCTCCGTTAACCATTGCATTGTAGTCGGAGTCCTGGCTCTGGCTGTCGGCTGTTGTACTGAAAATAAGTATCTTAAAGCTACGTATTTTCTGCAACGTCGGGCGGATGTGGAGAAAGACGTATATTATGTTAATAGCCGGCGAGTTTTTCGCTTCCGCTAATTTTTTATAAGTTAATATCGCCACGTAATGACGTCGTTGGCTGCATCGGCCGCTGTGATTGTTGCAATGTAAATTACTCGAATGCAGGTTAATTCAAAGGAAGGCGGACATGAAATCGGGATCACCTCTTACAAATTAAAAGTGAACAATGATATTAAATAAATATACGAGGGCGGTTCAGAAAGTAACTTCCGATCGGTCACAGTGCGGGTTGTGGGGGGAGTAGCGACGCCATCTGTGCGTTCACGCACTCAACAGGTCAGTCGGCATCAAGCCGTGGTCGAGTGAACGTCGTACCTGCGCTAGTTTAGTTTTTGTGGCAGTTTGAAATGTGTGCTGCAATAGAAAACCCCGCCAAATGTGAAGTGCGTGCTGTCATAAGGTTTTTTACAGCCAAAGGATATTCTGCAGCAGCTATTCATCATGAGCTTTGTGCCGTGTACGGACCAAGAGTTATGAGTGAAGGAGCTGTCCGTGAATGGGTACGTTTATTTAAAAGTGGACGAGAAAACGTTCATGATGAAGAGAGGAGTGGTAGACCATCATTGGTGACTGACGAACTCGTTCAGACAGTTGATGCAAAGGTTCGTGAAAATCGACGTTTCTCAATGTCGGAGTTGTCTATTGGTTTTCCACAGATTTATAAGACTCTCTTGTACGAGATAGTGACAGCAAGATTGGGTTACCATAAGTTCTGTGCACGATGGGTGCCCAAAATTCTTACCGACCACCACAAAACTCAAAGAATGGCCTCTGCATTAGACTTTCTGTCACGTTATGAGGACGAAGGAGAACCATTGTTAAACAGAATCGTGACCGGTGACGAAACCTGGATTAAGTACGTGAACCCTAAGACAAAAGAACAATCAATGATGTGGGCACATTCAAATTCGCCTACCAAACCAAGAAAAGCCTCGCAAGATTTTTCTGCCAGAAAACTGATGGCAACGGTGTTTTGGGGTGCCAAAGGGGTGTTGTTGGTTGAATTCATGGAACGTGGTACGACCATTAATCAAGACGTGTACTGTGAAACAATAAAAAAGTTACGACGGGCTATACAGAACAAACGCCGTGGTATGCTGACTTCCGGTATCGTTTTTTTGCACGATAACGCCCGTCCTCACTCTGCTCGCAGAACAACGGCCCTTCTTGAGTCCTTCAAGTGGGACGTTATCAACCATCCACCTTACAGCCAAGACCTGGCGCCAAGTGATTATCACCTCTTCATGCATTTGAAGAAATGGCTCGGGTCACAGCGGTTTGATGACGACGAAGAGCTCAAAGATGCGGTCACAGGCTGGCTCCAGGCACAAGCGGGTGATTTTTATGCAGAAGGAATTTCAAAGCTTGTGAAGAGATACGATAAGTGCCTCAATCGCTATGAAGACTATGTAGAAAAATAGTGCAAAGATGTAGTTGTAAGATGTATATATTAAAATATTTTTATTTAACTTGGTGTATTTTTTTAAATCAACCGGAGGTTACTTTCTGAACGGCCCTCGTATTATCTGCTTAATTAGTACAAATATGCTTACATTTGCCAGCACTCGCAAGATGTCCGTCTACACGCAGCTAAGACAAGAGAAGAAGTGAAGACGACTAAAAAATTAACAAAAGAGCGTATCTTGTCGTATCTTTAGATAATTTTGTTATATTTCTTTGCCCTCGAAACTTACACAGAGAAATTATTATAATACGGATACATGAGAAAAATGTATATTATTTTTAAATGTTTCTTCTTTATAAATACTGTTTTTTCTAAGTCTTTTCTTCTTATTTCGCTGGGGACGCTATAAGCACGGGAAGAATAATTGTTTTAACACATCATTGCCCACGGTAATTGGTCTACTGTTGTTTTTGAGGCCCCTACTAATGTATTAAATATAATGAATGAAGTATAGTTTTAGAGACATCCTTAATACTAGTCCTTTTAACTTTGTAAATAGGCTATCGCAGACTGATTGGTGTACATCTTCAAGTGTCTTCCAGTTTCGGTTTTCCATAATCTCTGTGACACTCTCCAGGTGTGAACAAAACTATCGGCAAACTCCATTTTCCTGGTGTATCACCAATAAACTGAGGTCTACGGTCCCAAACATTACCTGTGCGAAAAAATGGCTCTGAGCACTATGGGACATAAAATCTGAGGTCATCAGTCCCCCAGAACATAGAACTACTTAAACCTAACTAACCTAAGGACATCACACACATCCATGCCCGATGCAGGATTCGAACCTGCGACCGTAGCGGTGGCGCGGATCCAGACTGTAGCACCTAGAACCGCTCGGCCACCTAGGCCGGCTACCTGTGCAAGGAGTATTTCCTGTCTAAGGGTATCCTGTAAGTATGCGGAGAACGACCGCGTAGTTAAACCGGAGCTGGCGATGCGACTTGCGCCGTACGCGCGTCCGCGCGCGCACGCACGCCCGCAGGCGCCGGCAGGTGGCGGCCTCCGCGGCTTCGACAAGGGGCCGAACTGCGCGGCGGACCGCGCGTTCGCCGCTGCGCCACACCTCAGAGCGGGCCTCGCGGGGCTCATAAATCGCCTGCTGGAAATTGCTGCGATAACTCAGCCGTCCCGCTGCCGGAGTAACAAAATTCCCCTCAAAACGACGGTTGTTTTGCTACTTAGGAGACGGCGGGAAATTTATTCGCATTCAGCTGCGCACGGGGGCGCGGGGCGGCGCTGCCGCCTCCCGTGTGGGAACAGGTGCGCGGGTCCGCCGCTGTTCCTGCTGTCCTCTCTCGAGCCGTTGCTTGTTCGCCTGCATTTTTTAGAAGTTATCACCGTTTACGTAGATGTGTCCAGAAACGTAAATATCAGACCAACTACAATACATGCAACTAGATTCACGGAATCGTGAAATTAGAGCGCTGGCCAATTTCTTATTGGTAAGTAAGAGAAAAACTTAAAAATCAGTAACATTTTGCAGGAACAACATTGTGACAAATACCTTTATAATAATACAATACAGTGTTACTCGTTTTTCACTTTATTTCCTTTCGCGTTTTTCATAGCAATTTCGGATCTCTAATATACAGGGTGATTCAAAAAGAATACAACTTTAGGAATTTAAAACTCTGCAACGACAAAAGGCAGAGCTAAGCACTATCTGTCGGCGAATTGAGGGAGCTATAAAGTTTCATTTAGTTGTACATTTGTTCGCTTGAGGCGCTGTTGACTAGGCGTCAGTGTCAGTTGATGCTAAGATGGCGACCGCTCATCAGAAAGCTTCTTGTGTTATTGAGTACTGCAGAAGTGAATCGACGAGAATCCGCGGGAAACAACCCAGTATGAACGTGACTCGCCTAAGGTGAACGTTTTCTGTGCCATTTCAGCCAATAACGTTTTTGGTCCCTTTTTCTTCGAAGGTGCTACTGTAACTGGACTACAGTATCTGGAGATGTTAGAGAATTGGCTGTTCCCTCAGCTCGAACAAGAAGCACAACAATTCATATTTCAGCAGGATGGAGCGCCACCACATTGACACTTATCTGTCCGTAACTACCTGAACGTCAACTACCCGAGGCGATGGATCGGCCGCCAGGCAGCCCGTGACAGAGCACTTCATCACTGGCCTTCAAGAAGCCCTGATCTTACCCCCTGCGATTGTTTCTTGTGGGGGTATGTTAAGGATATGTTGTTTCGGCCACCTCTCCCAGCCACCATTGATGATTTGAAACGAGAAATAACAGCAGCTATCCAAACTCTTACGCCTGATATGCTACAGAGAGTGTGGAACGAGTTGGAGTATCGGGTTGATATTGCTCGAGTGTCTGGAGGGGGCCATATTGAACATCTCTGAACTTGTTTTTGAGTGAAAAAAAACTTTTTAAATACTCTTTGTAATGATGTATAACAGAAGGTTATATTATGTTTCTTTCATTAAATACACATTTTTAAAGTTGTGGTATTCTTTTTGAATCACCCTGTATATTTCGTCATTTTATTGTAAATAATAATTATTTGAAATATTGTAGCGCAAACTTATACAAATAACTGCAAACAACATTCTAAGAAATGTAATAGGCACATTGGCAAAAACAGGATTTTTGCTATATGTATTATGACAAAAAATAACAATAATGGTAATAATAATAATAATAATAATAATAATAATAATAATAATAATAATAATTGGATGAAAAAACTACAGGGATTCTGTTAGGAAAACTAAATAATGACTGGCATGTGTAGATGTCTCCTGTCAATACACAGCAACAGTAGACAAGTAGTACAAGAAATCTAAGAATTGTTAACATGTTGCAGCCCTGCCAGCAACTGTGTAATATGTCAAAAATCCGCCTCAGTTGTGAAATGTTGCTGGTCTTTACCCAGGTTTCAGCTAGAGTAATCTAACCTCCTTCAGAAGCATAAAATAAAGTAATACATGCCAGAATAACGCACGGTCAAACATAAAAGTCTAAAGTACCGTGGTACCAAGTCAAGCTACGTTACTTAGCTGAGGAAAGGCCCCGGCCCTACTTTGTAAAAAGCGGTCGGTTAGCAGCGGACGCTACGTTGGAACTGACAGCTAAGTAATGTAGCTTGACATGGCACCACGGTACTTTTGACTTTTATGTTTTACCGTGCCTTATTCTGGCATGTATTAGTTTATTTCATCCTTCTGAAGAAGGTTAGATTACTGTAGCTCAAACCTGGGTAAAGACCAGTAACATTTCGCAGCTGAGGCGAATTTTTTTGACATCTTAGTACAAGAAGCACTGGAAAACTTCCGTGATATTTCTGTTCCAAAGCAGCTTCACAGATACAATACGAGTAAACGCAGCACATGGAAAGAAAGAAACAACACACAAGCTATGCACATAAAATACGGAAATGGGTGGAAAAAGTCAAGTATCTAGGAGAATATATACAGATAGTAGTGACAAACAAGGCATCCTAAGTGGAACGAAGACAAAAACTTCAGAAAGCGTACAAACTGACATGGACACACTACAGGAAAGCAAACATACAGGCCAAACTCAGGCACTACAATACACATATACTCCACGCATCAGAAATGACCACACTCGGAACGTAGGCATCACAGAGACAGAAAAAATAGAACGGAAGGTCTTAAGAAAAAGTTTTGGAACAGTACACACAAATGGTGTTACTAACGCCGACTAATATTCTATGAAAAAATAGATTACTTAGTACACAGCTCAATCAAAACAGCAACTGATTTCATTAAACGGAAGACTTAAAACAAGCAGTAATCAGTAAGGAAACGATAAATGAAACATAGGAATTCAGAGACAAGATTATGAAAACTGAATCTGAAGTAAAAGGAAGGAGGAAAACAGGGAAAATGTGGACAACGATAAGGAAACAGGAACCCAATAAACAAATGGAGAGATTCCGCAAAGAGAAAAAGAAGAAATAAAAAATAAAAGCTTTAATAATCATGTAACAATCTAGTTAAACACTATCCTAACGACAAAGTGTGTAATAATAATAAGTATGATTTCTAACCAAAGATATTGCCAGCATGGCACTAACATCGTTGGTACAAGAGAGCACGCACAAATAGAGTTGTTGCAAGTTGGAAGAGTGTGAGTTGGACATGAGTAACTGTAAAAGTGGGACCAAAATTAAGTGTATGAACTTCGTACTGATAAAATGTTAGGCAAGGTACTGTCAAGATAATGAAAAATAGTATGGTCCACGCTAAAATAAACATTTGTAGGCGCTACAGCCAGGAACCGCGCGACCGTTACGGTCGCAGGTTCGAATACTGCCTCGGGCATGGATGTGTGTGATGTCCTTAGGCTAGTTAGGTTTAAGTAGTTCTAAGTTCTAGGGGACTGATGACCTCAGATGTTAAGTCCCATAGTGCTCAGGGCCATCTGAACCATTTGAATTATTTGTAAACAGTTTCAAGAGTAGTAATGGAAAAGGATACTGTGTGACCTAATCTATTAACTTAATTCTGCTCACAAAAAGAATAAGACTCTTTTACCTACTAACTGTTGCCATCAAATCATTGCGTCCTGTCTACAGTACCTCCATGTCAAAGTAAGACTGTAGGAACCTGTTTCTATGATTGCAATAGCCGTGTGTCACATTAATGAACAAGACTTGCAAACCCAATTCATGAAAGAGCCGGAAATTAAATTTAACATTTTGCCATTTCAAAGAAAAGAGAATTTTTAAATGTAATTACCTGTAGTTGCAGGGGCAACAGTCTGGACGATTGACTGATCTGGCTTTGTAACGTCAACCAAAATTGCCTTGCTGTGCTGGTAGTGCGAACGGCTGAAAACAAGGGGAAATTACAGCAGCTATTTTTCCCAGTAGCATCCAGCTCCTCATATGGTTAAATGATGACAGCATCCTCTTGGGTAAAATATTCCGGAGGTGTAACAGTATCCCATTCGAATCTCTAGTCAGGAACTACTCAGAACGATCTTGTGGTCAGTAAAAACAAAACTGGCAATCTGCAGGTCGGAGCACGCAGTGGGGTAGGTAAGATACAAACTTTAGAAATGGAAGGGGGGAAGCTGACGTTATATATAGAGGGAGTTACGGAAATTTGGTGGCAGGAGGAACAGGAGTTCTGGTCAGGTGAATACAGGGTTACAAACATAAATTCAGTTTGTATAATGGAGGACTAGGTCTAGTATGGAATGAAAAATAGGAATGTGGGTAAGCTACTATGAACATCATATAGAACGCATTATCGTAGCCAAGATAGTAACGAAAGCAATAGGCACCACTGTAGTACAAGACAACTTGATCTGCAGAAGACGATGAGATTGAAAAAAATGCATTATGAGGTAAAAGATATTATTCAGACTGTTAAGGGAAAGGAAAATGTAAGTGTGACTAGGGGCTGGAATTCGGTAATGAAAGAAGAAGAGAAGATGAAATTGATCAATATGGACTTTCCAGAAGGAATGAAAGAGAAGGCCACCAGGTATAATTTTCCACAGAGCATTATTTAATCACCTGTAGCAACTGGGTGTATAGGTGAAAGAGACCAGGAGACACCAGAAGGTTTCAGACTAATTATGTCATGGTAAGAGATAGATTATGGAACTATATTTTAAACTGTAAGACATTTCTGGGTGTTTTTGTGAACCCTGACTACAATATATTGTGTATGAACTGCAAAGATAAGCTGAAAATAAGGGTAGAAAAGGAAGCGGATGGGACCTGAATAAGAACCAGAGGTTGTTGAGAGTTTCAGAGGGAACGTTAGGCAACGATTGACTGAAACGGAGAAAAAGAATGCAGTGGAAGACGAACGGTAACTTTGAGAGATTAAATGGTAAAGGCAACATAGGATCAAATAGGTAGAACGACAAGGAGTAATAGAAATCATTGGGTAATCCAGGAGAGACTGAATTCAACTAGTGAAAAAAGAAAATATAGAAATGCAGCAAATGAAGCAGGCAAAAGGAATACAAACGTCTAAAAGTGAGGCTGACAGAAGCGCAAAATGGCTTAGTAGGAACGGCTAGAGGACACATGTGAGGATGTACAAGTAGAGGAGAGATAGATACCGTCTACCACAAAACTAAAATGACGTTTGCAAAAAAGAAAAGCTGTTGTATGAATATCAAGAGCACACATGGAAAACCGGCAGTAAGCAAAGAACAGAAAGCAAATGAACTTGAAGGCAGTATTATAGAAAGGAAAGGATACATAGATGAAGATGAGGTAGGAGATATGATACTGCGAGTAGAATTTAACGGAACACTGAAAGACATAAGTCAAAACACGGCTCCTAGAGTAGACGACATTCCCTCCACAACAACTGATATCCTTGGGAGAAGTACACCTGGTGTGCAAGACGTATTAGACAGGCGATAGACCCTAAGTCTTCAAGAACAATGCAATATTTCCAATTTCAAAGAATGCAGGTGCTGACGGGTGTGAACATTAACAAACTAGGAGTTTCATAAATGATGATTGATAATGCCCTGCTTAACCCACAGGATAGGACAGATAGAATAAATTGTGGAAAGGGGCCAAAATAAGGGGCTGTCAGTTACACTCGAACATACAATTTTATTATTTGATCAAACATTACAAGACAGCAAAAAAAATTTTTTTAAACACACAGATTTATCTTTGGGACTTAATTACCAGCTGAAAGTCACTTTAATTTAAAAACAGCTGAAGGCCAATAAGCTAAAACGCAAGCATAATCAGAAATTTAAAACGCAAGCCTTATCTTAAAAGACTTCTTTAGCTAGGCTGAGGTAAACAAGTTAAATTCCAATTGGCTGAAGGCCGAACACTTTAAACTCCAAAACATGAATTTTGTTTAATACCAAAGTCCTTACAAGAAACAGTCCTTTAAATAAGGTTGAAGGCCTTGAGAACAAACAACTGAAACTCAAACCGGCTGAAGGCCGAAGACTTAAAAATTCAACAAGTTAAATTAAAATCAGCTGAAGGCCGAAGACTTAATAATTTCAATTTTTTTTTAATGCCAAAGAGCTTACGTGAAACAGTACATTAAACTAGGCTGAAGGCCTCAAGAGTAAAACAACTCTAATTTAAAACACAAAACCGGCTAGAAGCTATACAAGTACCAACAACAACAACAAATTTTAAAAAATAAGGCACTACACACAAGGGCATCCAGATGTTCGAGGGTCGGCCTGTAATTCAAACACTAAGGCACAAGCGAGCGAGAGCGAGTGACTTCTAGATATGTGACACTCCAGCGACAAGCAGCAGCATCGGTCGACAACCTTGGGTGTCCTGCGTGTGAGCGACCATGTCGCGCTTCAAGATGGCTGCTTAGAGCCAACCAGCTGTTTCTATAAAAGTGCGTCCTTAACCTGTGGAATACTGTAGCTGAGAGTAAGGCTACGGAATTAGGTTTACTTAAGAAAACAAAGCGAAAAGGAATGCTCTGCATGAAATTTACAAATGGAGGAATCTCCATGGAGAATTTCATAAGTATCATCAACTATGAAGATCACGAGACAAGTTCTTTGAATACACGTGAATGAGCAGAGGAGCATTCGACTATCTCATCAGTAAATTAAACAGGAATGTTTTTTCACATTATCAAGAACATTTAACAACCAATTAATGTGGAGGAATGATTATTACATGACTAACTACGCTAAAAATGAACATAAGGACAAAGAATGAGGTGTGTCGACAATAGGTAGCTGTGGTGTAGTGTTAGCGTATACAGTTTATAACAATGTGCGAATATAAGGTCCTGAGTTCGATTCCCGCCAATTTTTATATTTTTACTGACTCTGTGACTCTGCATAAAAAGGCCTTCAGCCTAGTTTAAACTACTATTTCACGTAAGCCCTTTAGCATTTAAAACAAAATCGAAGTTTTTAAGTCTTCGACCTTCAGCTGATTTGAATTTAACTTCTTGAATTTTTAAGTCCTCGACCTTCAGCCTCACTTTTAGACGTTTGTATTCCTTTTGCCTGTTTCATTTGCTGCATTTCTATATTTTCTTCTTTCACTATTTGAACGTATACTGTTTACACTGCATCGCTAAGTATATTTTTAAGGTCCTGCCAAAGACCTTGATCTTCACATCTATCCCAGAATATCACACACATTTAATTCCTAATAAATTACAATGAACCATGAAATTTTACAGATATTTCATGTTGCGAACGTAATTCATTAGCAATCAGTGTTAAGACCAAGCGTTTCAATTACTCTAAATAGTCTGTAAAAGTAAACCTTACAAAATTTTTGAAAAGAAAGTCAAATGTTTTGTGTAATGATTTGTCAAAAAGTGTGAAATCAAAAATATTAGGGAAACATTAGGTGCACCTCATTTTCTGTTCATGATTTCGAGCATCATTCATAGGCATGAAGAACGTTTCTATGATCTACTTCTTTCTTTAACACTAATAATTTCATAAAATATTTGAGTGATTTCTTCCATTTTTTAATTTCAAGTTTCATTCAGAAAGCATTATCTTACTGACTCCTCGTTTGTCTTCCTGTCTTCCTTAAATAACGCACCAATGTATCTTTTTATGTGCTAAATAGCTAGGTCTTGAACAGATGACATTTTTGACACTTCATTTAATGCAGCTATTCGTGAAATATTTCATTTTTTCTCAGCTTATAAATTAAGTTTTCGTTCATTACCGTGATTACTTTCAAGCAGTTAAATATTTTCATGCCAAACTAGACCTCATGCTGGTCACTTTGATACCCCGTTTTCCTGGTTCTCTCCCTTTGCTTGCCTATGAAAATTTGGACAAAACCTCATGGTGTAAGTTATGAGTGTCTTGTTTCCGCTCTTCTAACGCGTTTACAAAAACATATCGAGTGTTAATCATATGATAAAATAGTCCTTTCTGCGCCTGTCATTTCCAAAAACCGTCGTTTCGATATTTTGAACCTTTTATGAGAAACGACGATTTTTACGACCACTTGATTCCCGAAGCGAAGGAAAGGTTCGGACGCTACGCGAGCGACCCGTCCGCGGATATAACAACCAATATCTCAAGAATGAAAAGAGATATCATTTAGGTCTCAACTTTAAATACAATTTAGATATATTGGTTACATTTCATACGCAATAATGTATGGCCTTAGATGAACTATACAGAAAGTCTACATAATGTGAATTTACCTCTGCAAATTCTTAAAAATTTCGTGCAGCCATGTACTCAGTTTCAGGCAGCACAGTAACTATGACGAATAACGAAAACAAATTTTGACCTTTATCATTTAAGGATATCAAGCTATAGGTTGCAGAAGAATCAAATTTTTTAACCGAATAGTTTTATTAAAATCGGATGTTAAGTAATTCGTAGCTGTCGTCGGGTACGCTCCCCTGCTTTGCCAATAAGACATGTGGCTGTCGCTCTGTGTCGCACGTCCTACAGCGACAAGATTCAAACACGTTTGAATTCAAACGTCGCCAGTTGCAGCGGGAGACAGGCAGCAACACGGATGTCGCTCAATTAGGATACTTCCATAACTACACCTACGGTTGTGTTTTGTCGCCTGAAGCTGTCACGCGCTGTCGCCCGTTTCTGTCGCTCACGTAGGACACGGCCTAACACTCGCTTAGGTGAGACAGGCAGTCGGGCCAACCATTCACGATCCGACGACAACCCAACCGACCGACAGTCAACGGATCCACCAACAAGATAACGTCCATTTCACCCGACCAGGGCACAACAGGGAGTTCAACAGAACAATGTAGAAGATGTTGGCACCCACAACCAAACATACACGGAGCTGTCACACCACACACCGTGCTGGACAGCAACAACACGATGAGGAAACTACACTGCCTGAAATTTAATTCAACGCACATGGCAGGTAACCGGAATGTTAACGGCCACAAGGCAGAAGATTCCACTGGTGCACTTCATTTCAAATAACCAAATACAGTGAAAATCCACCAGAGGGTGGCTAGAATTTTCCAACTTGAAAACACACGTTGTTTCTCGCGGGAATATCCCAACAGCCGACTACGAACTCCAAACGACGCAATGTGAACAGTGGTGACTTGCTGGTAGGTTAGGTCGAAACTCAATTTTCGTGTCCAGGGTTGGTGAGCCACGACCTCGTAGCAATGGGAACAGCGCCACACTCTCCGACACAGCACGGAGACCGACAGCGGGCCCCGGCCATATTACGTTCTGCCGAGAGTTCCTCACTGCTCGACGCCAACCGACCGACTCCTTGCACACCGCCCAGCCGGAAACTATAAACACCAGGTCAAAGATAGTCCAAGGTGCGAATATCGATACACACAGCTGCTGCCACCAGCGGAAGCAAAGGATAATAGCTTAGCCGTGATAACAGCGAGAGATTGAAGACAGAATCGCAATGAAGGTTTAATCCAGCGCATAGCATGAGCCAGCCACGGCTAAGATTGTAAAATACTAACCTGCATTATTTACACAGGAATAGAAAAGCTGATAGAAGCCAACCTCAAGGAAGATCAGTTTGGATTTTGGAGAAACGTAGACACACGCGAGGATATACTGACTGCAACCCCTCTTACAAGACAGGTTAAGGAAAGTCAAACGTACGTTTTTAGCTTTTATAGATTTGGAGAAAGCTTTTGCCAAATTCTACTGCAATACAGTCTTTGAAATTCTGAAGATATCACGGGTAAAAAACAGGAAGCGGAAGGTTATATATAACTTGTGCAGAAATCAGACTGCAATTATAAGAGACGAGGGGTATGAAAGGGGAGCACTGGCTGAGAAGGAAGTGAGACAGAATTACAACCTATCCACGATGTTATTCAATTTGTACAATGAGCAAGTATTAAAGGAAACCAAATAAAAATTTGGAGAATAAGTTAAAGCCTAGGGTGAAGAAATATAGCTTTGGTGTTTACCGATGACATTGTAATTCTGTCAGAAAGAGCAAAGGACTTGGAAGCGCAGCTGAACGGAACGGGCACTGTCTTGAAAGGGGATAGAAGATGAACATTTAGAAAAGCAACACAACTGTAATAAATGTAGTCGAATGAATCTGGCGATTCTAAGGGAAATAGATTAGAAAACGAGATGTTACACGTAGTAAATGAGTTTGGTTACTTGGACAGCAAAATAACTAATGCTGGCCGAAGTAGAAAGGATATGAAATACAGACTGGCAATGGCAAGATTTCAGAATAAGAGAAATTTGTCAGCTTTGAATACAGATTACGTTAGGAAGTCTTTGTTGAAGGTATTTATCTGGCGTGTGGCCTTGTATGGAACTGAAATCTAAAGTTCAAATAAGAAGAGAAGAGCAGTATGGTATTCTACCTTATAGCTGGTCTCGTCATGGGCTAAGCCTCTTCCACTTTTGTCTGTCCATAGCCAGTCTTGTCATTTCTGAATACTTGTCTCTTTTGATACTGCCCAGCATTTGATATCTTCTTTTTTCTCTCCCCCCTTTCTCCCTCCACCATTCCTTCTATTTCTTCCTTCAATAATCAGTCCCTCCTTAAACAATGTCCAGTCCAGTTCCGTTTTCTCTTTCTGATGACATTCAGCATGTTTCTTTCTTCTCCAGCTCTTCTTAATACTTCTTCATTTCTTACTCGGTTTTCCTATTTCATTTCTCCATTCTTCTCCATATCCACATCTCTAGTGCCTCCAATCTTCTTTCATCTTCCTTCCTCAATGTCCAGGTCTCCGCACCATACAGTGCAATGCTCGGGATGTAACATTTCGCAAGTCTTTTCCTCAGATCTTTGTTTAGTAGTCCACAAAGTAATTCCTGTTTCCTCTTGAAACCTTCTTTTGCCATTGCAATTCTTTCCCTAATTTCTGTTGAACATAACACCCATTATTGCACTTCTCTAGTAATTGAAGTTATTCACTTGCTCAATTTCCTCTTCCCCTATTTTCATACGGCATTTTCTCCTCTTTCCCCCAGTTACCATGCTTTTCGTTTTCTTCTTGTTAATTTTCATTCCACATTCTTCTGACTTTGTGTTTAGATCATCTAACATTTGTTCCATCTCTCTTGCACTCTCTGCCATCACAACCATGTCGTCTGCAAATCTTATACACTCTACTGTCCGACGCCCTACGCAAACTCCTGTTCTTACATCAAAACTTTCATTAATAATTTCCTCCAGATATATATTGAACAGCCTTGTCTTACACCTCTTCCCAGTACAATTTCTTCACTCATCACACCTCCTATTCTCACTCATGCTGTTTGGTTCAAATATAAATTTCTAATTAGTCGTCTATCCCTTCAGTCAACTCCATGTTTCCTTAGGATTTCCGTCAGTTTGTCCCATCAATTACAGCCAAAAGCCTTCTCAAGACCAATGAACACAACATACACCTTCTTTTCTTCTCCATGTACCACTCGCCTATCACTCTTAGTAGCCTAACGGCATCTCTAGTTTCCACTCCTCGCCTGAAACCCAATTGTTCGTCTCCTATTATGCAATTACGCTTTCCATAGAGCCTTCTGTTGAGCGTCCTCAGCAAGACTTTGGCTTCATGCTATATCAAGCTCACTGTTCTATGTTCCTCACACTTTTTGCTGTTCTTTTCCTTTTCTATAGGTATTAAGATACTTTCTGTGGAGTCCTTTGGCCATTTTCCTGTCATGTATATTTGATTATACAATTCAATCAGCTCCCTTTTCCCTTCTTTCTCCAATGACTTTAACAGTTCCACAGGAATCTCATAATATCCCATTGCTCTCCATTTTTCATCTCCTTCATAGTTTCTTCAATCTCACTAGTTAGTATTGCATTTCCTTTGTCATCATCTGCAACTTTATCTTTTTCTTCTATCCCAAGGTCTTCTTCACTTGGTTGGCTGTCTACAGCATATAGCCAATGTACACTCCTGGAAATGGAAAAAAGAACAAATTGACACCGGTGTGTCAGACCCACCATACTTGCTCCGGACACTGCGAGAGGGCTGTACAAGCAATGATCACACGCACGGCACAGCGGACACACCAGGAACCGCGGTGTTGGCCGTCGAATGGCGCTAGCTGCGCAGCATTTGTGCACAGCCGCCGTCAGTGTCAGCCAGTTTGCCGTGGCATACGGAGCTCCATCGCAGTCTTTAACACTGGTAGCATGCCGCGACAGCGTGGACGTGAACCGTATGTGCAGTTGACGGACTTTGAGCGAGGGCGTATAGTGGGCATGCGGGAGGCCGGGTGGACGTACCGCCGAATTGCTCAACACGTGGGGCGTGAGGTCTCCACAGTACATCGATGTTGTCGCCAGTGGTCGGCGGAAGGTGCACGTGCCCGTCGACCTGGGACCGGACCGCAGCGACGCACGGATGCACGCCAAGACCGTAGGATCCTACGCAGTGCCGTAGGGGACCGCACCGCCACTTCCCAGCAAATTAGGGACACTGTTGCTCCTGGGGTATCGGCGAGGACCATTCGCAACCGTCTCCATGAAGCTGGGCTACGGTCCCGCACACCGTTAGGCCGTCTTCCGCTCACGCCCCAACATCGTGCAGCCCGCCTCCAGTGGTGTCGCGACAGGCGTGAATGGAGGGACGAATGGAGACGTGTCGTCTTCAGCGATGAGAGTCGCTTCTGCCTTGGTGCCAATGATGGTCGTATGCGTGTTTGGCGCCGTGCAGGTGAGCGCCACAATCAGGACTGCATACGACCGAGGCACACAGGGCCAACACCCGGCATCATGGTGTGGGGAGCGATCTCCTACACTGGCCGTACACCACTGGTGATCGTCGAGGGGACACTGAATAGTGCACGGTACATCCAAACCGTCATCGAACCCATCGTTCTACCATTCCTAGACCGGCAAGGGAACTTGCTGTTCCAACAGGACAATGCACGTTCGCATGTATCCCGTGCCACCGAACGTGCTCTAGAAGGTGTAAGTCAACTACCCTGGCCAGCAAGATCTCCGGATCTGTCCCCCATAGAGCACGTTTGGGACTGGATGAAGCGTCGTCTCACGCGGTCTGTACGTCCAGCACGAACGCTGGTCCAACTGAGGAGCCAGGTGGAAATGTCATGGCAAGCCGTTCCACAGGACTACATCCAGCATCTCTACGATCGTCTCCATGTGAGAATAGCAGCCTGCATTGCTGCGAAAGGTGGATATACACTGTACTAGTGCCGACATTGTGCATGCTCTGTTGCCTGTGTCTATGTGCCTGTGGTTCTGTCAGTGTGATCATGTGATGTATCTGACCCCAGGAATGTGTCAATAAAGTTTCCCCTTCCTGGGACAATGAATTCACGGTGTTCTTATTTCAATTTCCAGGAGTGTATATATTCTTCCCATCTTCTCATTATTTCTTGGGGTTCACTCACCATTTTACCATCTGCTGTCTCCACTTCCTTTAGTCCATTGTTGTTTCTATTTTCCCTGACTGTCAGATCCATTGCTTCTTTGTACATCAAATCATATTTTCCTTGTTTCTCTAATTTCTCTATCTTGTCACACTTTTCTGTCGGCCGTTTCTCCTTTGCTTTTTCGGTCTCCCTTCTTAATTCATTATTTAACCTCCTGTAATTGCACTGCCCTTCTTCTGTGTTTACAGTTTTCCATTTGCTGCGATCATCCATGTTGGTTATCATATCTGGTGTTACCCATTCTTTCTTTACTTTTTTCCTCTCCTTGACTCAAAGCATTTCCTTAGCTGCCTTCTTGATCCCATTTTTAAAAAGATCCCATCTTCCTTCTGTGCATTCCATTTCCTGTCCTTGCATCATGGTTTCACAATATGCATTCTCTAATTTTTCACAATCGCCTTTGTCTTTCTGTTTCTCAAAGTTAAAGCGCTCTCTCTGGTGTCCTTTCCAAGTTCTTTCATTTTAACTAGAACCTCAGCTACTACTAATATATGATCTGAAAGAAGGGAATAGAACCTTTGGAAATTTCGTGCTAGACACGACTGCTCAAGATTATATGGGTAGATCTGGTAATCAATTAGGAGGTACTGAACAAAATTGGGGAGAACAGAAACTTGTGGTATAACCTGACTAAAAAATTGGTTCAAATGGCTCTGAGCACTATGGGACTCAACTGCTGTGGTCATAAGTCCCCTAGAACTTAGAACTACTTAAACCTAACTAACCTAAGGACAGCACACAACACCCAGCCATCACGAGGCAAAGAAAATCCCTGACCCCGCCGGGAATCGAACCCGGGAACCCGGGCGTGGGAAGCGAGAACGCTACCGCACGACCACCAGATGCGGGCTAAGCTGACTAAAAGAAGGGGTCGGTTGATAGGACCAAATCTAAGACATCAGGGTAGCACAGATTCAGTACTGGAGGGAGCTGTTGGGGTAAAAATCGTCGAGGGACGCCAGGAGGTAGATACTGTAAGCAAGTGCCGCAGGATATAGATCGGGGATGACAAGGTATTCGCACTATAGAGTAGCACTGAGGGCTGCAACAAACCAGTCTTCGGCCTGAAGACCGCAACAAGAACAATAATTGAAAGTGCCAATTCAAAACTTTTTGTATTTCCCTACATTCATTAATCAACTTCTACAGTAACTTGCGAGACCTGTTCTTGAGTACTGCTAGAGTGTTTCGGGTCCGTACCAGATCTGACTGAAGGAAGACACCGAAGCAATTCATAGGCGTCCTGCAAGAATTATTACCGGTAGGTTCTATAGCGTCCCCAGTGCTATATTACGAAAAGACTTAAAAATTGAATAATATATTTTTATCATGTAGCCGTAAAATAATAATTTCTCTGTGTAGGTTTAGATTGCAAAGAAATAATTTATGACAAAATGATCTAAAGAGACGACAAGATACGCTCTTTTGTTAATTTTTTAGTCGTCTTGACTTCCTCTTTTGTCTTGAGTGTATATAGACGGACATCTTTCGAGTGTTGACAAATGTAAGCATATTTGTATGAGCTAAGCAGATAGTATATTAATTGAATATTATTGTGCACTTTTAATTTGTAAGAGGTGATCCCGATTTCATGTCCGCCTTCTTTGAATTAACCTGCATTCAAGTAATTTACAGTTCAACAATCGCAGCGGCCGATGCAGCCAACGACGCCATTACGTGGCGATATTAACTTATGAAAATTAGCGGAAGCGAAATACTCGCCCGCTATTAACATAATATTAATTTTTCTCCACAGCCGCCCGACGTTGCAGAAAATACTTAGCTTTAAGATTCTTATTTTCAGTACCATAGCCGAGACCCAGAGCCAGGACTCCGACTACAATACAATGGTTAACGGAGGTAAGAAAAAATACTCTCGCGCGTGTGTGGGCCGCAATTGTAATTAATAACTAAAGATCTTTTGCTTTAAAGTGAATTGACTAGCCGAGGAAATCAATATGAAAAGTTTATTACATTGTTCAGCTTGTATGCTCATGTTTTAAGATGCAGCAAGTCTAGCATTCATTAACGTAACAAATAATTTGAGATTAATATTGTTAAAAAGGAGAACTTCAGGAAAGTATTTAACCGTAAAATCAAAATTAAATGGAATATCATTTTTATTAGGGCCCACAACGTAAGTCGGCAACAATCAAAAAATAATAATAATAACAATAATAATATATTAAATTACGACGGCCGAAGGACGCGAGATTGGCGCCGCAACTTTGGGGCCCGATTAATATGATTCTATTGTACTGAATGTAATTATGTATGAGTCTAATTGTTGTAAAATATTAATGCTTATATGAATTCTTTTACATGTACAACAACAAAACCACACCCTGATGAGATCTGGAGAAGAAAAAGTGAAGAAAAGAGAAGGGATTACGGTAAAGAAAAATAAAGGTAAGGCCTATTGTGCAAGCATCCTGTGTAGCTCTGTGCGGAATATCGAACCCATGTGCACATGAGATACCTTCGGTGTTTTGTGTATTTATATGTTTATTTTTGGAGGGGATAGTTATTTGTGAGTATATCAGTGTTAAAGATTCGTCAGTGGCTTAAAGTGAATTTATTATGGGCAAGATAGGACAAGCTAAAGCATCCATACCAGACGAACAAAATTTGGTTAGTATGGAAAGTGAGGGTCATTTGCAATACGTTAACGAATCCCAAGCCACCGCCTTGGATAACATAATTTCCGGAGCGGGGGGCGAGGATCTGTGGACGGTGAATAACGCTCCACAGCAGAATGGTAATAGAGTAACAATTCCACTGCCTGCGCAGGGGGGCCAATCGAGTGCTAGATTAAGCGGGGCACCAGTATGCTCACCGACTGCAGACCCATTTGCCGAATTTCTGCGCAGGTTAGAAGAAAGAGATAGGGAAAAAGAAAGAATGTTAGAACAGAGGGAAAAAGAAAGAGACGAGAAACTGGCTCAGATGCTACCTGAGCAAGAGGAGCGCAATCAAGCGAAACTAGATAGTATCCAAAGCGAACTTGCCGAGATGCGGGACGCTTGCAAAGAAATCCCCGATCTTGTGCAAAGCTTAGTCGGCGAGATGCAAAAATTACAGTTATCGCAGGCTAGGCTTGAAGATAATGTCCAGACTTTAACCAACCGCGTGGATAATGTGGAGATAGATGCACGGAAAAGTATTGATGCATATTTGGAAGTGCAAGCTCAAAAAGTAGAAAAAGAATTAAATGAATGGCTAGAAGTAAAGGATCGCGAGATATCTGCAAAGATTGAAAGCGACGTAAAAACAGCTGTGGAACAAGCGACTGCGGCCGCGAGTGTAAATATTGTCGCTAGCGCTGCTGCACTACATGCCGAATTAACACAGATCAAATCCCGTGTGACTGCGGAGTTGCCAAATTGGCAATAGGAGGTCGCGCGGAGACTGTCTGCGTTGGAAAGCAATGCAAACAGTGGCGGACAAATAATGAATCCGACTCCGCGCACTGATTACTATAATAACGCTGACGGTAGGCAGGGTGCGAATGCGCAATCGCAACCTAATGCGAATTATGAGCACGGACAACATGCGATACCGTGCAGCGCACATCACGAAGTAATGAATGTCCCAGAATGTAGCAATCAGATGTGCAAAAAGGAGGACAATGTAATAAAACACAGGACATTCCAACCCTTCAATAGTGAAAAACGAAATGTCCACCCTGTGGTATTTATTAAAAGCTTCAGGAATGTGTTTCCCAGGGCCTGGATGGAAAGACAAAGAATACAGTTCGTGGTCTTCTTTATTCAAGGTGACGCGGCACTGTGGGCCACCGACGTGTCCGAAAAATGTCTAACGATGCAACAGTGCATTCTTGCAAAAATTCTGGTCCGATAGCGTCCAAGAAAGACTACGAAAGGAGTTGTACAGTCCAGAAATGTACAATCCTAAGATGGGAACGTTACGCAAATATTTCGAAAAGTATATAAACAAAACCAGGTACTGGGACGAGCCAGTGTCCGATCGTGACATAATCAGATTGATAAAAATGAAGTTGCCCAGTAAAATTAAAAGATATTTCATCAATGTTCCGGAATACGATATAGAACAATTCATGGAAATAGTGGATTCTGTTGACTTATTGATAGAAGATATGAAAACCGAAAACAAGTGGAACCATGCAGGCTCTAAACAACAAAAAGCCGATTACAATAGCAGCCACAGTAACGGTAGTAACTTAGTACCAAATGGTTATGGGAATAGGCAAGAGCACCGGCAACAGAATCGAGGCACAAACAATGGCAATGGTTATAACGGCAACGGTTATAATCGTCAAAATCGAAAGAGACATCATGATGGACGCATGAGTAATGGATATAATGGTAACGGCAATCCGCAATGGCGGAATAACCGAAACCAGTGGCGTGGTCGTAACGAACCGACACCACAGTGGCAACAAAAGACAGCGCCACAATGGAACGCCAACCCAGGTCCATCACAGAGCATGTCAGGAAGTTACAACCGACCACCGCAAAACCAGAGCCATACACAATATCAAAATACACTATCGAGGAGGCAGGGCGGCCAACCCAACAGTAGCAACAACAACCAGAACCACAATGTGAGGTTAGTGGAAGTGACAGACAACTGTCAACCCACTAATGCTCATCCGTTAAACTAAACACAGCCACAATACGCTCTCCGTTGTTGGCTGCAGGATGGTGTAGTGAGGGCACATTCACGGATGACAGCCAAAAACTTTGTATGCTGAGATACAATGAGGGAATAAAAATAGAAGAGGAACTTGTAGACATACCGCTGAAATGTAACCGAACCGACAAAAGTGTTGCGCAGGCTATATTGCAAGCAGATATGTATGGAGCACCAATACAGATAATAGTCGATACCGGTGCGTCAACCAATGTCATGAGCGCAAATTTTTACAAGTACTTGAGTCAAAATAATAGAATACCAGTATTGCCAGTGAAGAATTGTCGTGTTACAGGTGCAATAGGTGCACAATCTCATATCATAAAGCACCAGGTGCAAGTCGAGTTTACGGTAGGAAATGAAGCAATGAAAAGCTCGTTCCTAGTATTTACGGGATTAGGTGTTGCTTGCATCCTGGGGATGGAATTTTTACGCCAGAGGGACGCAAAAATCGACCTCTTGTGCGGGGAAGTAAGCCTTATGAATGAGGACAGACGTGTAATTTTGCCATTGTTGAGGACACGGGAAGTGCACGGTAAATATTGCCGGAACTTTCAGTCGAGATTCGAAGGAATACAGGTAATGAATTTATATTCTGACTTAAGTACAAGACAAGCACATTATAAAGAATTTATTACTGAAGATAAGAGGAAAAAAGGAAACTGATAGCCATGAAAGTTAGGGAGTCAGAACATTTGACTGAAGCACAACAAAACTAATTGACTCAGTTACTTACAGATTATGAGAATGTGTTTTCGGAAAAACCCGGTGTTATTGAGGGATACACCTATAACATCGAAGTGGTACCTCACGATACTTTCTGTCACGCAAATTACACCATCCTGTGGTCAAATAAGGAGGCAATTACGAAGGAAACAAGGACTCTATCCATATAAAGACTTAAAGAAGTTCGCTCAGTAGAGCAACTTTTACATATGTGAATAACAGGTTAAGTTTATAGTGTATTTTTTTGTGAGTGAATGTTCAGATTTTAGTGTAACATTTAAAGACAATGAGGCACACAAGATTAGTGCGATTCAATTTTTTAGATGTTAAGGAATAATAGTATTTTTAAACAATTGCATTTTGAAAAAAAATGAACTTAGGTTTAAGAATATTCTACAAATTTCATGTTTAAAAATGCTTTAAAAATATTTAAAAAAAAATTCAACAGCATGTAATGATGAAAGAATTTTTCATTAGTGTGTCATGAATATTTTTGAACTGTAGTAGAAAAGCAACTTATGAAATTCAATATTATAGTGTATATGTTGTTCCATGTATTTATGTCTATATCGGTCTTGAAATATGCTCAATCATAATTTACTGAACAACATGAGTGCAGGGTGTACATCACCCAAGGTACCTCATGTGTTGTGGACAAGGTATAAAGCAAATCAGTAAACGCGACTACCGCTAAGCACTGTTAAAATATATTGCCATCCGCTAAGGCAGAGATTTACACGAATTTATCGTGTAAACAAAAATCACAAATCAAATACTAATCTAGGAACTTGCACGCTAGGCCTAGACTATAAAATGTGTACGATAACGCGAGAGGCAAAATTTTGGAAAGTCGAGCCTGGCTCTGGAGGGCAAGTACGCAATGAGTGGGCAGACATGACATGGGGACTTACCTCAGATGAGACGGAAATACAATTGTATAGTCAAAAAAAAAAAAAAATCTGAAGGCAAGTACGACTCTAAGTGGAAAATGAAAAGAGATAATTAGTGCGAGAGACTGGTAAAATCCAGCACGAGCCAAAATCCAGTCCAGACTGAATGAAATACATTAGTGTTTGTGAACTAATCGAAACAGTTACTTTAAGCAGTGTGAAGAACTGTGAAGGTGAAACTGTGATACGGACAGTGAAATGCTAGTATTGAACGTTCAACAGCGGTAAGGACGCCAAACGCCAATATTACACACGAAAAACTGTGAATTTGCTTATAAATGTGGACTGTTAACGTGAAGTGAACCCACAGTCAATATTTTTGGGACAGACTGTAATTTCAGTGAGTACAATAATGGAAGATTGGAATGCGATGCGTGGACTGTTGCAAAACAGCGACCGCAGAAAAGGCGAATGTTTGTGCTAAGCTCGTACTAGGACACTCACCAGTGCCTGCGAGTGCGGCGAAAACATAAATAATTGTATCAAGACAAAAACTGACGTGTAATGGAAATAGTGGCGCAACAAAACTTCATTCACGGGAGAAGATCCATGTCATGTATTCTGCAAGACAGTGCTAGCTTGACACTCGGAAACTGGCGAAAACTTAACAACTGCCGCACTAATAAATGCTTCTTTCTCACTAGTGTAACCATCTGCAGCGGGAAACAAATATTACGTTGGTTGTGTGTATGTTTCATGTACTACGTCGGAGATGCGTAGCAGAGCTGACTCCTGCCAACAAGCGCGGGGGGCGATATCATCCCACTCCGCCACGCCTGGGCGAGACAGAAGCGCATCGCCAACCGTGCAGCCGATCAGCTGATTCTGACGTTCCGCGACGGCGAGAGACACGCTGGCGTCGAGCGGGCGTTGACCTCTGAGCAGCCGCCGCGAACGCCGAGCACCGAACACCAACCGGCGCCGTCGCGAGCTATAACGCCGCGGCGTAGATCATCAACGACACCGCAATCAATTGTTATAATGACCTCATTTTTTGCATAGTGCAACAAAAAATTGTTTGTAATGTATGCACATCCTGTACTCCAATGACATCCCAGAAACAATTAAGTGAAAGTAACCAAAGCAGTTAGTCTGTCGCTCCGCCGAGGTTTTCCCCAGGATTTCCCTACGGCCGCGCCAAATGGGGAGCGAACAGTTGACACCCCTGGGACTTCAAGTTCTACAGACTAACTAGTGATTGTATACCTTGAACACTGCAAAAGTTGCAACCCAAAAAGAAGCAGCCAAAATTGCATTCTATTGTATTCTATGTCCTTTTCTTTTGTACATGACTGTATACGTAACCAATTGTATATTTTATTGTTATGTAGATAACTTCATCTGTATTACACTTTGTGTGCAACACACCTCAGTAATTTAACGATTTAAATATACGATGTGACATATGTAGACTGTGAAAGAAAAATCTGCGTGTGGACACTGTGGACATGAAAGAGGAAATATTTATGTCAAAAAACACGAACATTTTTTATGACATAAACATTTCGGGGGGCAATATAGCGTCCCCAGTGCTATATTACGAAAAGACTTAAAAATTGAATAATATATTTTTATCATGTAGCCGTAAAATAATAATTTCTCTGTGTAGGTTTAGATTGCAAAGAAATAATTTATGACAAAATGATCTAAAGAGACGACAAGATACGCTCTTTTGTTAATTTTTTAGTCGTCTTCACTTCCTCTTTTGTCTTGAGTGTATATAGACGGACATCTTTCGAATGCTGACAAATGTAAGCATATTTGTATGAGCTAAGCAGATAATATATTAATTGAATATTATTGTGCACTTTTAATTTGTAAGAGGTGATCCCGATTTCATGTCCGCCTTCCTTGAATTAACCTGCATTCAAGTAATTTACAGTTCAACAATCGCAGCGGCCGATGCAGCCACCGACGCCATTACGTGGCGATATTAACTTATGAAAATTAGCGCAAGCGAAATACTCGCCCGCTATTAACTTAATATTAATTTTTCTCCACAGCCGCCCGACGTTGCAGAAAATACTTAGCTTTAAGATTCTTATTTTCAGTACCATAGCCGAGACCCAGAGCCAGGACTCCGACTACAATACAATGGTTAACGGAGGTAAGAAAAAATACTCTCGCGCGAGTGTGGGCCGCAATTGTAATTAATAACTAAAGATCTTTTGCTTTAAAGTGAATTGACTAGCCGAGGAAATTAATATGAAAAGTTTATTACATTGTTCAGCTTGTATGCTCATGTTTTAAGATGCAGCAAGTCTAACATTCATTAACGTAACAAATAATTTGAGATTAATATTGTTAAAAAGGAGAACTTCAGGAAAGCATTTAACCGTAAAATCAAAATTAAATGGAATATCATTTTTATTAGGGCCCACAACGTAAGTCGGCAACAATAAAAAAATAATAATAATAACAATAATAATATTAAATTACGACGGCCGAAGGACGCGAGAGTTTCAAAAACACGCAAGTGTTACGGTGATTCTTCGGGAACTCAAATGCGATTACCTGGAAGGAAGGCGACATTCTTTTCGAGAAATTCTGTTGATAAAATCTTGAGAACCGGCATTTGAAGCTGACTGTCGAACGTATTTACTGTTTCCAACATACACTGAGCGTAAGGACCACGAAGATATGATACGAGAAATTAGGGCTCATACGGACGCATATAGACAGTCGCTTTTCCCTCTCTCCATCTGCGAGTGGGACGGGGAACGAAATGACTAGTAGTGGTATAGGGTACCCTCCGCCACGCACCATAAGGTGACTTGAGGAGTATCTATGCAGATGTAGATGTACTTGCGAGAAAGCACTAACAATGATTTAAATTAATTCTTCTCACAAGGCAAAGTTCAAATTACTATTTAATAGCAATATATAAAAATGGTTCAAATGGCTCTGAGCACTATGGGACTTAACTTCTGAGGACATCAGTCCCCTACAACTTAGAACTACTGAAACCTAACTAACCTAAGGACATCACACACATCCTTGCCCGAGGCAGGATTCGAACCTGCGACCGTAGCAGCAGCGTGGATCCGGACTGAAGCGCCTAGAACCGGTCGGCCACAGTGGCCGGCCTCTGTTCAGAAACAGTGAAAATTTTTGTTTTTACTTCCCTGTTAGGTTAAAAATTAAATCGTTATGAATCTATTTGTCTCTGTCTTTAGACTTTCGACCGTTTAATAACAAGGGCTCTGCTTACAAAACGGTTCTGCCGCATTGAATTGTTCCGGTATCAGTGGATACGTTGAGTTGTTCTAGCCCTCTTCTGGGACTGGAGAAAGCTAACGGCAAACAAAATTACTTTTCCTGGGTACAAAATTCTCTACCGTGCTTACTTTTTGTCTTCACTTCGGATGAGTTTTCGACAACCGAGCCACTTGTCTTGCTTGTCTTGCTTGTCAGAGCAATACCACGTTGTGATAGTAAAATTCCTGGTGCTAATAAGGCCTTGTGAGATCTACATCGTTGAATTTCATAATCGATGCCTTCTAACCCATTTGGATGTTCTTTGCAGTGCATGTTGGTCATAAATTTCATTCTATAATGATTCTAAGGTTAAGAACGTAGCTCGAACGAAAATGGCGTTACTGTTTTGATATAATTTTTAAACTTGTTATCGTAAGAAAGACACTGGTGATTTATACATACGAGGCTTTACTGTTTCCTCCTCCTTTTCACAGCTTGAAATTTTGCCGTACCGGTACACATTTCGTGAACGCCCATATTTTTCTATTCTAACGTAAAATTGCTGATTGTAGCATACAGAAAACAATCTCGGTATGAAAATCATGACAGTGCGTGGAAATATATAGCATACGATAAAATACGAAGGAGAGCACAACGGATACGTTAGTCAAAAGACCCTGAACATATTAGTTGTTAACGACATATACTAAAAGACTCACAACAATATTCGAATAACACACTGCGTTGCTAGGCATCTACATAGAGTTTAACTTTCCTTGCTACATGTCGGTTGTGATTTTGACATTAGTTAATTGCTGCCTCTCACGTTCGAATCGATACGAAATTTCGCCATATAACAGAAGTACATCCAACATAAGATGACTGTCGACAGAAGGTAAGATAAAGCACAGCGATATCCTTTATCCAGAAGCACGTGTACTTTAACTCAGTGCATTAAATGGTGTAATTGATCTCTGCCTGTATACGTCACATTTAAAAGCGTATTCCGATAGCTGAGAAACATAACCTGAATTTTACTTGACGTCTAATCCACAAAATATTGATTTATAAAACTCATACCTTTCTTGATGCTTAAAGAGCTTTCCTACCGTAGAACCATCACTAGAAATATTCGTTCCCCTCCCACATCTATCGTCAAAAGTAGAAAGAACTACAGGAAATAGCGCGTGTTCGCTCCTCACGATATTTTCTAATTATTCTCTGATTACGATCTTCTGCCTGGTTTGTTTCATGGCTTAAGAATTTTTAAATTTCCAAGCTTTAAGCGACATTAATGTTCACCACAGTGTATCGGATTTGCGTAATTTGCTCCACTTCCACACATAAGTACGCCTGTAGCGTATGTGTGCTTCGTATGAAAAGGAAAAAGTCTGGGACCGTATTTAATGTATCACGCTACAAATCCAACATTTGGATTTCATCAGTGTAATGTGATGAATTCTATGGCTGCAATCGATTCCAGGTCCCTAGTCCCGAAGATAATTTGTGTTGTCATACTTAGTAACTTCCTGCATTATTGCTAAATATGTCTTCTGCGTCTATTCTATAAACAACTCATACAAGTTCGTGCTCTGTTGCCTATCTATATCTGCTTCAGATTCACAAAAATTCAAGGCACAGCATATCTACTTGACGTATAGTACCAGCTCACCCTCGGATCTACTCAAAATGTTTTTAAAGAAATTCTTTTCTTCAGCAGTTTAAGGAATATGACGTGACAAAACTAAGCATGCAAAGGAAATTCAATAATGGATTTAAGCTGCCCGCAAGCTACCATTGTACTCTTTTATATTATATTAACGTAAGTGTTTTTATGTTGCCAACGGCCTTGGCGCAGTGGTAACACCGGTGCCCGTCAGATCACGGAAGTTAAGGGTTGTCAGACTGGGGTAGCACTTGGGTGGGTGACCATCCGGTCTGCCGAGAGCTGTTGGCAAGTGGGGTGCACTCAGCCCTTGTGAGGCAAACTGAGGAGCTTCTTTATTGAAAAGTAGCGGCTCCGGTCTCGTAAACTGACAAAACGGCCGAGAAAGCGGTGTGCTGACCACATGCCCTTCCATATCCGCATCCAGTGACGCCTGTGGGTTTAGGACAACACGGTGGCCGATCGGTACCGTTGGGCCTTCCAGAGCCTGTTCGGAAGTACTTTAGTTTAGTTTTTCTGTTGCATATTAAATTTGTTTGAATGTAAGTCACTATGGTAGATATGTGAAGTCCACTGGTATTTCTACCAACCTGTCTGTCATCTTAGCAAAATAAAATAAGTGAAACTTTTACGAGATTTAACGACTGAGAATATATATGTATTGTGGTGTCACCGCCAGACACCACACTCGCTAGGTGGTAGCCTTTAAATCGGCCGCGGTCCGTTAGTATACGTCGGACCCGCGTGTCGCCACTATCAGTGATTGCAGACCGAGCGCCGCCTCACGGCAGGTCTAGAAAGACTTCCTAGCACTCGCCCCAGTTTTACAGCCGACTTTGCTAGCGATGGTTCACAGCCTACTTACGTTCTCATTTGCCGCGACGATAGTTTAGCATAGCCTTCAGCTACGTCATTTGCTACTGTTGTGGATTGGCAAGACAGCCAACCCACTATGACAGGAAGCCGAAAGGCACGCGTTTTAGCTCACGCAGGCTGGCGTGAGGTCTGGAACTGGACAAGGAAGTTAGACTTTAGCAAAAAAGGTCGTAGCTGTTGGAATACTTAACTTTAATCCATAATTAGTGAGTATCGCTCTTGACGGTACATGTTTTACAGCATCAATAGTAACTGGTAATGGCGCCTTGCTAGGTCGTAGCAAATGACGTAGCTGAAGGCTATACTAACTATCGTTTCGGCAAATGAGAGCGTAATTTGTCAGTGAACCATCGCTAGCAAAGTCGGCTGTATAGTTGGGGCGAGTGCTAGGAAGTCTCTCTAGACCTGCCGTGTGGCGGCGCTCGGTCTGCAATCGCTGATATTGGCGACACGCGTGTCCGACGTATACTAACGGATCGCGGACGATTTAAAGGCTACCACCTAGCAAGTGTGGTGTCTGGCGGTGACACCACAGCTACGACCTAGCAAGGCGCCATTATCAGTAAGAAATGATATTGTGAATCATGTACCGTCACAACCGACGTTCATCATTAATGGATTAAAGTTAAGTATTCCACCAGCTACGTCCGTTTTTTTCTAAATTCTAATTTCCTTGTCCTATTCCAGACCTCACGCCAGCCTGCGTGAGCTAAAACGCGAGCCTTTCGGCCTCCTCTAGTAACACGGTGTTGGCTCTCCTGCCAACCACAACATGTATAAAAACCTAGTCTTAAAGGAATATTCATACTGATACCAAAACTGCTTTTAGATTTTGTAAGTCTGTCATATTTCCGAAGTTACGGAGAGTTTAATATTCCGATTAATATTTTAGTAGTATTAATTCAGCTGATGTGTTTTGCTTACAGCCTTGTTTGTAAAAAATATGTATTGTCTTCCAGTACCTGCTGAATAAGTATTACTTGTCAGAAGAATCCTTTAATTTTATTTCCGTATTACACAACAGTTTTCATTGTTCTTATGTGATATAATTTTTAAATTAGCTGCCGGCCGGTGGGGCCAAGCGGTTCTAGGCGCTTCAGTCTGGAACCGCTCGACCGCTACGGTCGCAGGTTCAAATCCTGCCTTGGGCATGGATGTGTGTGATGTCTTTAGGCTAGTTAGGTTTACGTAGTTCTAAGTTCTAGGGAACTGATGACCTCAGACGTTAAATCCCATAGTGCTCAGAGCCATTTGAACCAACATTTTTTAAATTAGCTAAATGAGTTGCTTCCCACGAAATTTACTATGCTCTTACGGTCATTAGTTGCTATCGATCCGCTTTTCATGGTAGCAAAATATAGGTAATATATTAAAGTGGTTTCAACATTCGAAAAACGAATTTATTACAGTAATTCCAAAATATAATTTTTGAAGCATTATACAGTAGCTATGAAATCAGTAAGCCATCGGTAATTTTGTTCGATTACCACAAATAAGTCTTACGAGTATAAGAAAATAATTTAGTTGCTTACAAATTTCGGTTAGATTCGAAGTGTTTGTTGTTAGGTATGATGATAGACTTTGCCTAGATGTTTATTATTCTATTACAACGTTACATCACACGCAGATGCACTAATACAGAGTATAGAAGGTATGGCCAAACGTTCAGGAAACATTACTCACTCATAGAGGAATAAAATGTGATAAACAGGCATGCGTTTTTTTCCACGCCGGAGCTCATTTTCTGCTTCCCTTCGTAATGATCCTAACCATGGGAAACACACGGAAACAGAACGTACCAACAGTACATGAAATGTTTTCTCACATGAAATGTTCCTAAGTCAAATTTCGACTCCTAGAGAAATGAAGAGAAGGAAGAAGATTAGAGTTTACTGTCACATCGACAGCGACATTATTAGACATCGAACACAAACTCGGATTATGAATGAATGTGGAATGAAATCGACGGTGCCCTTTCCAAACAGGAACCGTCATGGCATTTGCCCTGAGCAGTTTAAGGAAAGCACGGGAAAACTGAATCTGGATTGCCAGACAGGTCCTGAACCGTCGTCTCCACTATTCCTTCGCTTCCACGCTCTCCGGCACCTAAACCCACAAGAATTTTACTTGTGATGCATTTGAAAGCTCTGGTGTACGGAACCCAGATACAAGTTATTTATAGTCGTCCTGCCCGTATTGTGGAAGGCTGTAAAACAAAAACAGTTCCCCAGAGTTACATCAGTGCATCAGAAATTCCATGCCACGATGGCTTGATACATGTATCGTTGCTAATGAAGGGCACTTTGCAAATTTTATGTAGGAAATTGTTTCACACTGTGCCGATATGTTTTTTCTCGTGTGTTTGGCATGTATTGAAGAGCTATAGCAACTGAGTTCCATCATGGAAATGAAGCATTTCTGGACCCGTGTCCATGTAACATATTTTCTTCCCCTGCGTGTTTATTTTTATTTATTTATTTATTTATTGTTCCGTGGGACCAAATTAAGGAGAAGTCTCCATGGTCATGGAACGAGTCAATACATGAAATTATAATACGATATTTGAAACAGATAAAGTAAAATACAAAAAAATATATTCAGGTGACAAGTCGTAAGTTTAAATGAAGAAAATCAACAATGTAACACTGGAATTTGCTTAATTTTTTAGCTCTTCCAGGAGCTCCTCGACAGAATAGAAGGAGTGAGCCATGAGGAAACTCTTCAGTTTAGACTTAAAAGAGTTTGGGCTACTGCTAAGATTTTTGAGTTTTTGTGGTAGCTTATTGAAAATGGATGCAGCAGAATACTGCACTCCTTTCTGCACAAGAGTCAAGGAAGTGCATTCTACATGCAGATTTGATTTCTGCCTAGTATTAACTGAGTGAAAGCTGCTAACTATTGGGAATAGGCTAATATTGCTAACAACAAACGACATTAAAGAAAATATATACTGTGAGGGCAATGTCAGAATTCCCAGATTTTTGAATAGGGGTCGACAAGAGGTTCTCGAACTTACACCACATATAGCTCGAACAGCCCGTTTCTGAGCCAAAAATACCCTTTTTGAATCAGAAGAATTACCCCAAAAAATAATACCATACGACATAAGCGTATGAAAATATGCGAAGTAGACTACTTTTCGTGTTGAAGTGTCACTTATTTCAGATACTGTTCTAATGGTAAATAAAGCAGCATTTAGCTTCTGAACAAGATCCTGGACATGGGCTTTCCACAACAGCTTACTATCTATCCGAACGCCTAGGAATTTGAACGGTTCCGTCTCGCTTATAATATGCCCATTCTGTCTGATCAAAATATCGGTTCTTGTAGAATTGTGAGTTAGAAACTGTAAAAACTGAGTCTTACTGTGATTTAGCATCAAATTATTTTCCACAAGCCACGAACTTATTTCATGAACTACATTATTTGTTACTGTTTCAATATTACACACAACATCCTTCACTATCAAGCTGGTGTCATCAGCAAACAGAAATATTTTTGAATCACCTGTAATACTAGAAGGCATATCATTTATATAAATAAGAAACAGCAGTGGCCCCAGCACCGACCCTTGGGGAACGCCCCACTTAACAGTGCCCCATTGGGACTGAACATCACTACCACTCTCAATATTGCGGAGAATTACCCTCTGCTTTTTGTTCTTAAAGTAAGAGGCGAACCAATTGTAAGCTACTCCCCTTACTCCATAATGGTCCAACTTCTGCAGTAATATTTTGTGGTCAACATAGTCAAAAGCCTTCGTTAAATCAAAGAAAACACCTAGTGTTCGCAACCTTTTATTTAATCCGTCCAAAACCTCACCTGGAATCTTTCCCGAACGTTTGGACGTACGTTTTTGTTACACTTTGTATAATTTCCTGTCGTCTGGCCTTTAAAAGGCGCAGTACTCCTTTCATTTGTTAGGCTGGTAGAAAAAATATTGAACTCTTTAGAACTCGTGAGGGACTATGGTTCAGTATGTCACATTGTGGAGGATGGAAGGAATGTTTATGTTTCACCCTTTTTTCGTTACCATATTCTGATAAACAGCAATTTTATGTAGTATACATGCATGTTTCCTGAACACAGCTTAGAGACATTTTAGTCTGCAGTTTGCCTAAAATTATGCCATTGTCCTGATCTCTGTACTTTAGATATATTCTAAACAAGTTCCGATATGTTACTTGACATCTACTGCAGAATGAATATCGCTCCTGATCACACTTTCTACTATCTGTTAGTTTGTGTTAGAGTTTATGAGGCGAAGAGAATCGTATTTTTTCCTTGTGTGCCCTGAAGATATTTGCAGTCTTTTTTTATACATTGCAAGTATACGGGCTGCTTGATATTCCGAACATTATCATCTACATCTATACTTCGCAAGTCAGTTAAAGGTGAGTGACGAAGGGTACTTGGTGTAACACTACTACTTCTGTCTTTTCCCATTCCAGTCGCCTATGGTTCGTGGGAATAACGATTGTTGGTAAGGCTCCGTGAGGACTCGAACTTCTCTTATTTTATCTTCGTGGTCTTTCCGCGAGAAATATATAGGAAGAAGCAACATATTCGTTGACTCTTCTAGGGGCGTACGCTCTCGGAATTTTAAGAGTAGATCGTACCCTCATGTAGAACGCCGCTCTTGCAGCGAATACCACTGGTGCATTAATTGAGCATCTCCATCGTGCACTTACTACGTGAACCTGTAACAAAACGAAACGAGCTGCTCTTCTTTGGGTCTTCTCTTATTTTATCTTCAATCCCATTCGCTAAGGATCCCAGCCTGAAGAGCAGTATTCAAGTATGGTGGTTGTTGTTGGACTACTTTTCCTTAATCTTCGTCCAGTGAATCTTTCTGATATCTGGAGGATACTGTAATATAATTTCTGAATCAAATATCGATCATCGAAACATTCTCTTTGATAAAGGAAACGACGCAAGGTAAACCAATGTGTGCATTCATATTCCATAGGCTTCTTCCTCGCAATGCTTTGTGGAAAATATGTTGGTCGTGGCTTGATTACACCAATTTCTTCGATATGAGAGTCGCTCTGTGATTCAGCTCTCTTTGACAGGATGTATCTAGCAGTGGCTGGATGTAGCAGCACAGGAACTCTTCATCTTGTGTCTTCGGGTCTCTTGGAGTTGTTTGGTGGCTCATCAGACTTAAAGCAAAGCCAAAGTTTACCAGCGAGTTGCAAGTTTTGGCTGCGAATCTACATTACACTTTTCATTTCGCTGTTTACCTGTAACCGTGTTGCGATTTAATGTTTATTCAGTCGCTTTTTGGCTGGAATTTGTTTACACCTACTATGAAGCATAATCTGTCTAACTGGGTAATGACCAGGGCCACAGAATGCGACGTCAAGCCATGTTGAGCTCAAAGCTTTTCCTACCGCGATCTGATGATCTGTTATAAACCAGTAAGGATGTCTCACGTTACTTCTGTACACACTACGATACATTTCCCAACCAAAACAAAAAAAAAAAATGACGCACCATGGATGAATTATGCAAACTGGTCACAAATTGATATTCACGTAGGTAACGACGGAGAACACAAAATTGTACATTTTGGTGGCCGATGGATGGAAGTGGGACGCTGCAGTGCTCTTTCATCGCGCAGCTTCACGAATATTAAGCAGTGGACATGTCGATGCCAGAACTGAAAGTCTTTGCGAATTTCATTCCATGTGTTCAGTTGGTGAGTTGCTGTGCCTCGCAGAAAGGCGCGTTTAGAGTACAAGCAGATGCGATTTTTCAGTTTCTCCCGTCGTAGACTCTCAGCAAGAAGTACGAACTGGCGACCAGGGCGGACGTAGCAACCACATCGACGCTACGACAGATTTCGACGCCCACGTCTTCGCGACCGCCGGCGCGCGGGCGCGGACGGCGAAGTGAGCGGTCCGAGGGGGGAGGGGATTTAAATTGGCCGCCCGCCCTCAGGAGCTCAGTTCGTCAGCGTACCTGACGATGGCGACATGTTTGATCGCCGAAATATTGTGCCCGTTGGGCACTATGAACCGGCAGTATACCCGTGGACTGTACGAGCAGTGCAAGCAGATGTTTGCATTTGAGAGAGGACGTGCGGATGGGCTCAAAGAAGCGTGTTGGAGTAATCGCTCGTCATATGAATAGGAGCGATGCTCCAGTTCTAGGATTTTGACACGAAAACACAGAGTCAAGAAGGAAGCGGTGACCTAGAGAGACGAAGGACTGTGAGAACCGAGCACTCAGAAGCCCATATTCATCATTATCATCGATCTGACGTGGAACTGATACTTCAGTGACCACAAAGACCATTAACAGGCGGCTGACAGAAAGGGGGATGGGTTCACGGAGTGAACTACAATTGACCTCTGTACACCAGCACGCCCACTTGCAGTGATGTTGGCTACATTCGGCCTGGAATCTCATTGACTGGAGTATAATTGAGGCCCTAAGGCTGTAACCGTGCCAAGGATCAAAAGTAATGTTTTAACGTATAACAAAACAGAACAAAATGGTATAACATACGAAATTAGCACGCACGTTTGTGTAATATTTAACAATTATCATCATCCTCGAAATATGAACTATGCAGCAAGGCGAGAGGAAACTGAACTGAATTGTCCAGAAAAACAAAATTAAAAACTTGAGAGCAGGAGTCTTAGGCATTACGTTATTCAGACTAGATATACTGCCATACTGGTAGCCAAAACATACCCAAATATGGACGTATTAAAACATGTAAAAAATTTAAAACCACAGTCATCAGTTTGGAGGATTATTAAACAAGCCAGTAACTAACTGCCTATGGTAATGTGGTATAAAGGGTTCCATAACAAGCAAGTCTTTTTTTTTGTAGCAGACAATCGTGAAATATTTTGTATTACGGAAGGTCGTGTATGTATCAAATCGGCAACAGTTTTGCCACTATTTGGAATGTTTACACTATTCCACTGTTCAGTATCACTGAATGTCCTTTTGATGTGCACTATTCCAGGTAAAGTGTTGTTAATTTGTGCAGCAAAACTGATATGTAGCTTTGTTACGTGATGACTTTGTCAGCAGCTGCTTGGAAGTAAAAAAAATGGTTCAAATGGCTCTGAGCACTATGGGACTTAACATATATGGTCATCAGTCCCCTAGAACTGAGAACTACTTGAACCTAACTAACCTAAGGACATCACATAACACCCAGTCATCACGAGGTAGAGAAAATCCCTGACCCCGTCGGGAATCCAATCCGGGAACCCACGCGCGGGAAGCGAGAACGCTACCGCACGACCACGAGCTGCGGACGCTTGGAATTCAATAAAGTCCTGTTCCTCTAACTTGAGTGTGCTGAGTGGTAAGGAAAGGCATGCTGAAGTAATTGCTTCTTATAAAGTATCAAGTACATCACGCTTTACTACCTTCTCATGCTTTTCTATGAAGGCAAAATTTCTATCGAAAGATAGGAAGCTGTGGTCTGAAACCAAATACTTTTGTTACACGTAGTCAAATAGGCAACAAGGCACTACAAACATGTACATATATAGAAGTGCACAGGATTTTTTTTTCCTTTTTTTTCACAGCAGTTGTCACTCCAAACCACAAGTATCCTTTCGTTGCCAGTTACATTGACGGTATTCAGAACAGGAAATTGACGTGATGCTGCGTTATTGGCTCTACAAGACCCTTCACCCTCAAGCCACAATTATATTATTGCCTCACTATTGCCATGTACATGAACAGGGAACACAGCAGAACATATCCGAGTGTGTAGAAGTTGCAACAAACAATACTTTATGCAGATCGAATGCTAATGTACAAGTGTTGCTTCCATAAAACACAGACAATATGGTAGCTATTACCTTCGCACGTTTAACTAACATAATTCAACGCTGACTACCAAGCACGTTTAGAATGAAGAAGGCCGTGGAGCTTTTACCGGCGTGTTTTGTACGTCACTGACGCGAATAGTTATCATTTCAGCAAGACAATGCACGCACACATACGGCAAGATTTTTTCTGCTTGTCTTTGTGTTTGCCAAACCCTACCTTGGCCGGAAATGTCGCCGGATCTCTCTCCAAATTAAAACCTTTGAAGCATTGTGGGCAGGGTTCTTCCACCAGCTCGAGATTTTGACGATTTAACGCGCCAATTGGACAGAATTTTGCCCGATATCCTTCAGGAAGACTACCAATCAACGCCAAACCGAATAACTGCTTGCATAAGAACGAGACGAGTGCAACGCATTATTGACTTGACCAATTTGTGAACCTCTTTCTCTTGAATAAATCATGCAATTTTTGTGAAACTGTAGTCATTTGTTTGTACGTACATGTACGTCACATCTACAGATTTACGCGCCATTCGGATAATTCGTTCGTGGTGCATCGTTTTTCCTGCTTTAGAGTGATATTTTTCGCATCTGCACACCTGCAGCATAATGTGTAATAAACATAGTAGTGGACGATGCGTCAAATTAAAGAGGGGAGTAACACGATTCTGCCAGTATACATATATAAATTGTAATGAATATTTGTAAAAAGATACCGCTCCGAGAAGTTTTTTATAACTGTAATTCAGATAATCTTCACTAACTTTATTTTGTTTAATGTACGAAAGGGACTGAACACTCAGACTTCAGCTATCAGTGAAGCCCTTCGGTAGAGATTCTCAAATATTGGCTAACACAATTAATTGAGCTGTGAAACGCATTTTAATCCGATTTTAATTGAAGATCTATATAAAATCTGATACAAGACTAATACGCGTCGAGCAAGGCAATATGTACTGGTGGACGTTGCTGCACAGCATGTCCAACATTTAGTTCTTAAGGTTTATATTTTTTGTTACGAATTTTTATCAATTGTTTATAAATTAGCTTAGTTTCGCCCATAGCTCAAAAACTGTTATGGATATCTTAATTCTGAATAATGCAGTAGAAAGAGAATTAAAAGCCAGATAAGAAGGTGCTGCCATATCCATATTGGTGTAATATTTAACGGTACAGAGAGTGTGGACTTATCTTATTCACTGCAAAAAAGTTTGCAGTTCCTTAACTTTAATTACTTGGCGAACTACCGCACGTAAAAATAAACGTTAAATATGAGCATAGACTAGAATTTCAGCTCGCAGCTAATGTAGCAGTCAGAATTTCAATAGCAGTTATGCATCAAAAGTTGTAAATTATACTGGTGAAACTACAGAACAATTAAGTGACGTAGATGCTGGATTTTTCGTGGAGAGGTGAATCGAAGCCATAAAAGGGCAGCAGCTGTTTTTCAGTAGAAAAGTTTTCCGGATGAGTTGAGTAAAACCACATCGGTGCTAATCTGAGAGGTATTTAAGCCGCGCAAATTTTGGATCGTCACACGCTACACTTAGGAAATATTTCGCAAGGGTTCGCTGTGGGCTTAGGCACTAGTCAGGACTCTAATTTTTCGGAAAAAGTTCAACAGAATTTTTGAATTTTTTGTGTAGGTATGCCTGGGACTCTCATTATGTTCACTGACGCTGGACTATCTCAGTTAGCCAGTGGGGTACTTAGAATTTTTGTGCTACTAATTGACACTTATGTTACAGCATTGTTTGTTGGTTAGACTCCGATTAGGTGTGAGTTCATGTAACAGTTACCTTCACTTAACATTTAGCTGTGAACACAGTCTGTTTTCCAGCTGGTTTTCGATTTGTTTATTTAATACCTGGAGTTCTATACCCACTACGCTAAAGGTTCGAGCCAATTTCCAATCCTCTGATTGAGTAGTGGCTTTCACCAGCAGGCAAAATGAAGTGTGACTTACTTAAGGCCATAACCTTTTGTTAGTTAAAACAAAATCACTTTAATTTATGCTTTTTATTTGTCTTAATTTTCATCTATGTACGGCCTAGTAGCCGTTTCTAAGAATGATTAGTAACATCAATGTATTTGTTTATTTTAAAAGTTCACTTAACGGCAAGAGAGACGACATATCATCCCCGTCACAAACCATCATAGTCATCGTCACAGACACTTTCGGTTTCTTCGTACACATTGTTTTTTAATTTTCGGTCTCATTAATTCGCAATGCTCAGGTGCTGTCGTCATTACTGTATTTCTGAAGTGAACGAATTATGGTGAAACTGATAATAGCCACATGGAGTTGAGCGATACATACAGAAGAATCGTTCTTTGTGTTTTCCTCTGAAAGAGACTGGAAGCTTGTAGCATAGGCGAAAGCAGGATTCACTTCTGGAGATCGGAAAAGTATGTCTGAGTCCATGTTCATATCGTGCAGAAACAAACAGTGCTTCACAGTAGAGGACCCGTAAAGGCGCTCTAGTCCACAGAACGATGCCGTAGATTACTGTTACGTTGGTGCAGCGGAACTTGGTCACTGAACGATCTGATAATAGGGCAAGCTTCCTGCTGAGATATTTTAGGCTTGCTGCTGCATCACGTCAGCAATTGCATTACAAAAGTCCATGGCCAGGAGTATGCAAGCGGGATAGTTGCAGTACAGGACGTCCAGTGACAGAAATGAAGCTGTAATACATCGTACCTATCATTTACGTGGTTCTCCGTGAAAGATACTGTTGCTTCACAGTGTAACATAAAAAGGGTAATTCCTATCAATAGTGTTTTGAATTTGAAATCGTTGCTCTTTAGCTATTTAGCTATTTCTAACAGTGTTGGTAGAGGATTCGTGACACGACGCTAGGCTGCATTGTGTTCTAGGGTATCCTGCCGTAGACAACCCATTTGTTAATGGCGAAAGGTTGGCTGAAGAGCTAAATATGTGCGAAGGACATTATTGAAAACATTAAGGTATGTTTCCTGGATTATCGTACAGTTGGACACGGTGAGCTCGTGGTTACAACCAGTAACCGCTGAAGTGAATGGAAGTTGCATACTGCACGGAGCTTTGACACCGTATTGCAGAAGTTATACATACAGTTTTAAAATTTTCGTAACAGCAGCTAGTGTAAGCTCTACTGGAAGACTGAGCTTCAGGCTAGGTGCTTCATCGATCTGACGAAATATGTAGTCACACATAAAAGGGAAAAAGTGTCATATTGTGTACAAAAGGGGCTTGAGAAACCCTCACTGGTTTACACGAAATCATCAGACCGGGGTAGTAAAAGCTGTGAGCCCAACACGGCTTGTTGTGCATGGATTTCTCCTACACGCATTGTGGCCCTGATAATTCCCCAATTAGGCAGGTTATGCTTCGCAGTTCGCTCAAGCGAATTTTAGCCGAAACGCGATTGAATAAAGATTAAATCGCAATACTATTATATTAAACAGCAAAATTAAAAAAGTAATTCGTCTTTGCAGGAGATACTTGCAGCTCCCTTGTAAATGTGGCTTTGAGCTACATCTAATGCGCCACCACGCAACTCCAAGCGACGCATCGACCCAGGAGGAATAGTTCCCTTGCTGCCCATCCAGCCACGGCTATATACATCCTACCAAAGACTGCTGAACCACAGCGCGACTCTCACCTCAAAGAAGTTAGAGCAGTCAAGCCAAAGTACGCTCTAGCAGCAGAAATGACGTCACCTGCGCTAGTTCGAATTTCGACGGGAGAATATGGCTTTGCCACAGTAGGTCACCTGCCGGACCGGAGTCTATGCACTCCAGCACAGGGAGCTGTCGCCAGCCGGTAGAAGTCACGCCCACTACACCCTCTTCCCGAGACGCCGCCCCCCCCCCCCCCGCCCCCAACATCCTCGTCGTAACGTAAGACGCGTGCAAATCAAACAGCACTCGCGACAAAACCCCATCCTTCATCATCAAATGAAGACCGTTGTACCACAACCCACAACATACAGGGTGTTTCAAAAATGACCGGTATATTTGAAACGGCAATAAAAACTAAACGAGCAGCGATAGAAATACAACGTTTGTTGCAATATGCTTGGGACAACAGTACATTTTCAGGCAGACAAACTTTCGAAATTGCAGTAGTTACAATTTTCAACAACAGATGGCGCTGCGGTCTGGGAAACTCTATAGTACGATATTTTCCACATATCCACCATGCGTAGCAATAATATGGCGTAGTCTCTGAATGAAATTACCCGAAACCTTTGACAACGTGTCTGGCGGAATGGCTTCACATGCAGATGAGATGTACTGCTTCAGCTGTTCAATTGTTTCTGGATTCTGGCGGTACACCTGGTCTTTCAAGTGTCCCCACAGAAAGAAGTCACAGGGGTTCATGTCTGGCGAATAGGGAGGCCAATCCACGCCGCCTCCTGTATGTTTCGGATAGCCCAAAGCATTCACACGATCATCGAAATATTCATTCAGGAAATTAAAGTCGTCGGCCGTGCGATGTGGCCGGGCACCATCTTGCATAAACCACGAGGTGTTCGCAGTGTCGTCTAAGGCAGCTTGTACCGCCACAAATTCACGAATAATGTCCAGATAGCGTGATGCAGTAATCGTTTCGGATCTGAAAAATGGGCCAATGATTCCTTTGGAAGAAATGGCGGCCCAGACCAGTACTTTTTGAGGATGCAGGGACGATGGGACTGCAACATGGGGCTTTTCGGTTTCCCATATGCGCCAGTTCTGTTTATTGACGAAGCCGTCCAGGTAAAAATAAGCTTCGTCAGTAAACCAAATGCTGCCCACATGCATATCGCCGTCATGAATCCTGTGCACTATATCGTTAGCGAATGTCTCTCGTGCAGCAATGGTAGCGGCGCTGAGGGGTTGCCGCATTTGAATTTTGTATGGATAGAGGTGTAAACCCTGGCGCATGAGACGATACGTGGACGTTGGCGTCATTTGGACCGCAGCTGCAACACGACAAACGGAAACCCGAGGCCGCTGTTGGATCACCTGCTGCGCTAGCTGCGCGTTGCCCTCTGTGGTTGCCGTACGCGGTCGCCCTACCTTTCCAGCACGTTCATCCGTCACGTTCCCAGTCCGTTGAAATTTTTCAAACAGATCCTTTATTGTATCGCTTTTCGGTCCTTTGGTTACATTAAACCTCCGTTGAAAACTTCGTCTTGTTGCAACAACACTGTGTTCTAGGCGGTGGAATTCCAACACCAGAAAAATCCTCTGTTCTAGGGAATAAACCATGTTGTCTACAGCACACTTGCACGTTGTGAACAGCACACGCTTACAGCAGAAAGACGACGTACAGAATGGCGCACCCACAGACTGCGTTGTCTTCTATATCTTTCACATCACTTGCAGCGCCATCTGTTGTTGAAAATTGTAACTACTGTAATTTCGAAAGTTTGTCCGCCTGAAAATGTACTGTTGTCCTAAGCATATTGCAACAAACGGTGTATTTCTGTCGCTGCTAGTTTAGTTTTTATTGCCGTTTCAAATATACCGGTCATTTTTGAAACACCCTGTACAATCGTCTATCCGTTTCCATTATATCTGCCACCACTGCATGATTACGGACTGTCCTTCATCAGAATCACTTGACTCAGGTACCTCGAAGCTCTCACAGCATCTGTAATATTCCTCACCTCTGGCATCATTGTCTTCCACCTCGCCCATCACATGACATTATTTATAGGAGAAGATGTAACCGTCTTAGGGGCAGACCGATCATAAATGTCTATCTTATCGTACTGGGGTTTTCACGTGGATTAAATCTTATAAGTCACGTTTCACCTTACCGTGGATTTGTGTCGCAGGTATACTTCGAAGTCTGAAGGCGGTTGTAACCTTCTTTTATAAACTTAAACTTTTTAAGATTACGTTGGTTGACTGTCTGAATTGTGGAATGGATACAAAACTCGAATTATCGTGTAGCGTCTTGTAACTGCAACTTTGCGCTTACTCTGTGTTATTGTTAGAAAAACATTACACGGATCGATTGGGCAATGCAACTCCCAATACCAATAAAGAAATACAGCCAGTGCAAAATGCTTTCAGCACCTTACGCACTGAATCCCATGGCCCTGTTGAAAACTGATAACTTTGGTCCCTGTGCATATAACAAATAAATTAAACTCTCTTACCCCTAGAGCAGCAACGGTGGAACGCGATGTATTGTGGTCTCTCACAAAAAAATATAAATATGCTAGTTACAGGCTCAGCGATGTTCAATGGTGGCTGTAATACTTTGAAATGCACATGAAATTGTTTTCGTTGATAAATGAAAATATTTATGAAAGTCCGACTTCTACGAAAAACATTTGTCCCGGACATGGAGGCGGTACTGATTGTGGTGAATTACTAACACAGATTTTTTTTTTTTTTTGCAAAATTATATTGCAAGTTAAGTTTGTCTTTTCTCAACGATCTGACAATTGAAGTTACATTACTCACACCTGATTCACAAACAATGAGATTTAAACGGCAAGTATTAGCTAACTTCATTAATCCAACATAAATGCTTACCATCAACTTAAATATAGCTCTGTTAACAAATCTTAGAAACATTACAAAGTGAAATCTCTAACAAGCCTTTTTATCAAAACGGTTTACGTACATTGTAGGGTTACTCAACAACTACAAATTATCAGTCAACTCATCTCTGCTAACGCACTGGCAAAAGCAGAAATCATAATTACTGTATTTAACATCTTTACCTTGCTTGCATTAAGACTTCTGCTTCCAAGTTCAACAATATTGACTACCTAAATTATTCTAACAGTAGGTGGCTTCACACAGCACACCACAAAAAATGCCTACTCCATCGTCCATCCTTCACAGACAGGTATCTACAACTGTGCGCCCAGCACTCTCTTACTCTAACAGTACCATCTCAGACCAGAAACAGTATCTTTGGCTCTGCTGTCGTGCACAGTCAGCGATCAGCTTTATAAAACCTATCAGTTTGATTTTAATTTATATTAATGTTCTTATCATATTCTGGTGCGACATGCAAGTATGCCCCAGTAGGCTCCTTTAACGGTATTTACCTGTGTTTGGCCTGTTAGCTGACTGGCACTCGTATTATTACATGGGAACGAAACAGACGCGAATCTTCAGTTTGGATCAGTGTGGGCAGGTGGGGATGGGGGGAGGATTGTACAGTTCTTTAACGTTCCCCTCTCCTCCCCCACCCCCAATAAAAACATAACTTGTTGGTTGTCATCCCCAGTTTTAATCTGAGCCATATGAGTACAATTTAAATATTAGGGTTGGATGAAAAGTTATGGCAACACTGCAGTAACATGAAGGACGTGCGTGAAATGGCACACGCGCTGTCTGTGGCCGATAGCAGAACGTGAACCTAGTAGATAGTGTCGGAAGTTCCATGCGGCTTTTCGCGGATGATGCTGTAGTATACAGAGAAGTTGCAGCATTAGAAAATTGCAGCGAAATGCTGGAAGATATGCAGCGGGTAGGCACTTCGTGCAGGGAGTGGCAATTGACCCTTAACATAGACAAATGTAATGCATTGCGAATACATAGAAAGAAGGATCCTTTATTGTATGATTCTATGATAGCGGAACAAACACTGGTACCTACTTCTGTAAAATATCTGCGAGTATGCGTGCGGAACGATTTGAAATGGAATAATCATATAAAATTAATTGTTGGTAAGGCGGGTACCAGGTTGAGATTCATTGGGAGCGTCCTTAGAAAATGTAGTCCATCAACAAAGGAGGTGGCGTACAAAACACTTGTTCGACCTACACTTGAGTATTGCTCATCAGTGTGGGATCCGTACCAGGTCGGGTTGACGGAGGAGATAGAGAAGAGCCACAGGTTTATTTGGTTAGCGTGATAGCCTTACGGAGCTGTTTATCAAACTCAAGTGGCAGACTCTGCAAGAGAGGTGATCTGCATCGCGGTGTAGCTTACTGTCCAGGTTTCGAGAGGGTGCGTTTCTGGATGAGGTATCGAATATATTGCTTCCCCCTACTTATACCTCCCGAGGAGATCACGAATGTAAAATTAGAGAGATTCAAGCGCGCACGGAGGTTTTCCGGCAGTCGTTCTTCCCGCGAACCATACGCTGCTGGAACAGGAAAGTGAGGTAATGACAGTGGCACGTAAAGTGCCCTCCGCCACACACCGTTGGGTGGCTCGCGGAGTATAAATGTAGATGTAGAAATGCAGTGAGCGGCAACGACTGTGTTTGAGTCAGTTGTAGTGAGCACGCTCTGAAAGGGAGGGAGGCCTGTTGATGCGCCTTTATAGACGGTCGCTGCAGCCCAATGCTGCAGTTCCTATTAACATCATGTTCGTCCCACACTGAGAAGGAAGCGACGGCACTCGCAGGCACTGTACCCCATCACCTTCCACGAAAATCCACGGCGCCACATGGAAGAACCGCGTGCACGAGCTCCGGCGTACGAGAGGGTGGGAGCTACTGGAACATCCGACGTACTCTCCCAGTTTGAGTCCAAGCGATGATGACCTGCTTGTCAAAATGAAGGAAATAGTAATAATAATAATAATTTTGTTTACTTCAGCCAGTAGTAGTTTACTTCAACACCATGTTCACAAAATTGCAGTTCCAATACATATAACCTTTGAAAAGCACATGGCCGAAGATTTGCGAGGCACAGGTGTCACACAATTAATTTAAGAACTATAAAACCAGCGAACTCTCACAACTCTTGTAACGCCATAATTTATGCAATACAAAATTATAGGTTTCAGTCAACAAATATCAATACTGCATTAAACAGTAAAACTGTGAACACTGCTCTGCAGACTACGGCTATATAACTTGCTAATGAAGGGATGCTCTTTATTTCTGTCGTTTTCGCTTTGTTATCTATTTTTTCTGTGGTGGACGGGCTTCCTTTTCCGTCTGACTTTGCTCAGCTTCCTGTGCTTTACCAGTTATACCTGTGGATTCATGAACCGTGTCGGATTTATTGTAGGTAGTAGATAGTTCAGCCTGTAAATACGAGTTCGGCTAGCTGGAATGTCACTGGTTATGTGGCAAGTCAATACACATAAGAAGGCTCTCATTCAAGGAACCGAAAAGTGTCCTGTGTTAAACGTAACTTGTAATGTCAGGATTCCCTGCCATTTTAGAGACTAATACTTTTCATACTACTGTATTCTCCTGAAGATTTTCGCTCTATTTGGAAACTGATATATTTAAAAGTAGAAACATTGTTGCAATGTTTTGTAAGGGGGATGAGTCATGACCCCATGACGCCGCCCTCTCCTTTCTCTAACCCTCCTCTCCCCTTTTTCTATCTGAGATGTACGCGAAGTACAAACGCCACAACCACAAAAATAAATATTACCTAAGTTCATTTCCTACCATGCAAACCTTTGAATGTTATTTTAGATCCCATACGAACAACTCCCTACTATACAGCTGGTGAAATTTTTAACTGATATCTCGTCTGTTACAGTTGTCCAGTGGGCGTGGCGTGCCCTTCAGGTCCTCGCTGTCCTTGTAAATCAAAGGTAAGATAATACTCAATAAATTTGATGAAGACGGAAGATATCCTAAATGACGTTCCTCCAGTTTTTGTGGACATCTGATCTGCAACACAATTGATACCAGTAATTATTCAGACAGTTTTGAGTCAACGCTGATGACAGAATCCTAAGATAAACGCCAAAGGTCATTCCGAGACATCTGTATTTAATTGGCTCCAGAAATTATTGTGTTTAAGATGCGTGAAAGCTACACAAATATAAATTCAGCAACCTACTATGAAGGTTGAATGTCTTTCTTTACCTTCTGTGTTCTTTTGTTGATTTGTCTCAGAGATATCCATACATATCATAAAAATAGATGTCAGTATGTGCACTGTGTGCATATATGTATGTTCCACACCTTAACCTAAATCACTGGGCTTATTTCAACGAAACTTGGTAAACGTATACCTTTCTGTCAGGCAACAATCGCCGTGGGGGTAAGAAGCAACTAACAATCAAAGGGGTGGGAGTGAGAGCGAAAAAGAAGCGTAGCTCGATACGTGTGAATCCCTGATTTTATTCACCCAGTATTTGAGAATGGGAGCGCTTAGCGACTTGTAATAAACTTTACACATAACTTCAAATCTTTACGAAAGTTTTTCTCGCTGACAACCTCTACACAATGACGAAAGGTAAAAAGTTTATCGCTTACTACTTTTCCGCTGATCTTTCAGTAAAAGTATAGCATAAGGCACAACGTTATAATTTATTACTTATTCACTGCTAACTGTATTAGCGCACATGTTGCAGGCAGTGTATACGCATATCACTAAATGTAAATTCAAAATTATATCATATTACAATATGTCGTTCATGAGCTATGACATCCTAAACAATGAGATACGTAACAAAGGCAGCATTATGCATGACGTTTAAATGTATTACTTCTGCACTATTTTGTTCAGAATAAATTTCGCAGACAGTATCAACCTATGTCGGTGAATTTCCCTACAATATTATATCCTTGTACGATACATGTTTCAGGAGATATTACGTCATGTAGAGTGAGATCCGTGAAAAACTTCCGCATCATGCGTGACGTCCAAATTTGCTACTACCTCCACTAGCGACACATTTTGCAGACAGTATTTAAATATGCCGCTGAATGTAGCTACAAAATTATATCGTTGTACGACACATTGTTCAGGAGATGTGACAGCATCAACATTAAGCACAAAGCCATACGCGGCGTGTATGGTCGTGGAGCCACAGCTGTAATAAATAGCGGGATAACGGCGGGTTTCTCTGGTAGTCATTCATAAAAGAACCAAACGATGCATATATTAACAGAAATTAAGAAAATTGATGGTCGCTATATATATGTTAGCATTCAAAAATTTCGCAGCTACAAATAACTGAATTAGGTAATGCTAGGATTCATGAATCTTGATGAGAAGCTGTACACAGAACAGCCACAACTTTATGACCACCGACCTACTATTGATGTAAACCCGTCCAGGCTATAGCATCGCCACCTGGCGAGGAATGACTGCTATGTAGACACACACACGGTGCATGTATGAGGGTTGAGTGAAGAGTAATGCCTCCATCTTCGTTAATTGGGTCTGGATGGGAATGTCTTAATAAATCAAAGGCAGAAATAACCCTTAGAATGTGATCTTTAATTACCAATATTCACTTTACAACATAATCTGCATTTCTGCCAACGGTGAACAAGTTTTCTGAAGCCATCAGGGAAGAAATCAACACTCTGTTTCCGCAACCACAGTCTCACACTTCTCTCAACGTCTTCATCAGGAGCATAATGATGTCCCCGCAGATCGTCTTTCATTATAGGGAACAGATGGAAGTCAAACAATGGTACATCTAGGCTGTATGGAGGATGCCGTACGGTGGTGAGATTCAGTCTCTGAAGTTCTACTCTGGTGGCACGTGAAGTGTGTGGTTTGGCTTTGTCATGCTGCAGGAAAACATTTGCCTTTTCCTTTCGAATCCTTGTTAGCCGTCGCTTCAGAGTTTGCAGCGTTGTGATGCAACGCTCTCAGTTTATTGTTCTTCCATGATCAAGGAAATCAACATGGATAACACCATCTGTGTCCCAGAACAATGTGTCCACGATTTTTCCAGCTGAGTGCTGCGTCTTGAATTTCTGTTTCTGGGGCGAGTCTTTGCGTCGATATTCCATAGACTGACGTTTCATCTTTGGGTCGTAATGGTCTACCCAAGTTTCGTCTCCTGTCACAATTGAAGGGAGAGAGGTGTCACCTTCGTTTTCATAACGAGAGAGGAGTTCCTGGCAAATTTCAGGTATGTGCGCTTTCATTTCAGGAGTTATCATCCGGGGTACCCATCGTGCACAGATCTCCCGATAGCAAAGCAAAGCAATAATGTGACCCATACGTTCTTTTGAACTGCCGATTGTGATTGAAATTCCTCTCTGAGTGATATGACGATCGTCCTGAATCAATCTCTCAAAATTTCCCTTGTGAAACTCCGTGGTTGCTGTCACAGGACGCCCAACTCTTTGTTTGTCAGATGTTCCCGCCTCAACATCTTTAAACTTACTCGCCCAGCGATGTACAGTATTCATATAAACACAGTCACCATAGTCTTCTTTCATTCTCTGATGAATCTCCTTTTGGGTGACCCCTTCCACAGTCAAGAATTCAATGACGGCACGTTGCTTAAATCGCATTGACCGTTCGTCTGCGCAGGGTTCCATACTTTACACTGTAACAAAACAACCGTTCAATGCCAAGGCTTCTCGCCAAGTGGAGCTGTAGAGAAGAGGCTGCGGAAAAGGCCAGTACCTGCCTCATACCAATGCTGCCAACTGTTGAAGGGTTACGAAGGTGGAGGCATTACTTTTCATTCAAGCCTCGTAGTATCAGTGAACGTTCTGTCAGTGTGTAGACTGGGGAAGGCACGCGATCTAGCTGAGTTTGGCCGAAGGCGGATTGTGATGGCCCGCAGGCTCGGCACGGGCATGTCGTGAACTGCATAGCTTGTCGGATGTTCAAGGAGTGCTGTGGTGTCTTCAACATATGGCAAAACCAAGGTAAAATCACGTCCGGACGTCGTGGGGTTGGGCGACCACGCCTCATCGCAGATGGTAGGACGTAGTACGTTGGGCACACTGGTAAAACAGAACAGGCGGCGAACTGTGACGGAACTAACATCAGACTTTAACACTGGACGGAGTAAAAGTGTGTCTGAATATACGGTGCACACAACACTGCTAACGAAGGGCCTCTGCAGCCGACGGTCCATACCAATGTTAACGACACGACATCGACGACTACGACTGAAAAGGGCACGTGACCATCGGCACTGGACGTTGGTGCAGTGGCAGAGCGTTGCTTGGTGTGATGAATCCCGATACCTCCTACATCATGCCGATCGGAAGGCGAAAATCCGTCGTCTTCCAGTCGAACAGCTCCTTGTCACCTGTTACTGGATGGGGGGGGGGGGGGAGAATAGCTGGCGGCGGCTCCATGGGTCCAGTGGAGCTCGTGCAAGTTTCCATGGCGGCCAAAGAGTATCGTACACTGGTTGCAGACCACGTACACCCCTTCATGACGATCATGGTTCTCGACGGCAGTGGCATTTTTCAGTAAGATAATGCGCCATGTCACAAGGCCAGGAGCGTGATGGAGTGACTCGAGGAAGACAGTGGCGAGTTCCAATTGATTTGCTGGCTGCACAACTCGCCAGAACTGAACCCGACCCAGCATAACTGGGGTATGATTGAACGTGACGTCAGACCGACTTCCTCCCCGGAATTTAGGGGAATTTGGTGACTCGTATGTGTAGATATGATGTCAACTCCCTCTAGCGACCTACCTACCAAGGCCTCATCGCTTCCATGTCACGATGCGTCGCCGCTGTTAAGTGTGCCAGAGGTGGACGCACGGCAGTTAGGTAGGTGGTCATAATGCTCTGGCTGATGAGTGCACATCGCATCAGTCTCTACAGTAGACAGAAAAAACCAAAAATTTCCTCCCAATAACTTAGGCTGGACTCAGGAATTGAACAAAACTGCCATTAAAGAATCAGGTGTTGCGTGGAAAATATAGTATGTATGTAAAGTAAATGTTACAACTTTCATCTGTTTTATACAGATATAAACAATATCTAATGAAATAAAGAAAGAAAAAATTAAGAAATGGCCACCCCTTTACAGTTTGGTTCATTGGTTCTCGTCGTTGCAGGCATCAGAAAACGGAAACTATTTTGTTGGTGCTTATACCTTTCGCTAAGTATTCCTTGCTTCACTTTTTCTAGTTTCATTCGCCTAAGATTAGCGCCTCGTTGATGTGCCTTCAGTCGGAAAAGTCCTTTACTTTGTGTGGGCTAAAACACGTAGCTTGTAAATTAATATTTGCGAATTATGTTACTTGTATGCTCAGTTGCTCTAGTAACGAATGGCAATCTTAAAAGAGTGAGAAGGTCGTTCCCTGTTCTCCCGTTTCACGTTGTTAATACCACTTCACGTGAAGGCTTTGTGTGTGGCAATGTCGACATAGCAGTTGGCCATCAAAGTTTCATTAAATAAATTAAGCTCCGATTCATAGCTGTTCTTGTCACTGATGTGGAAGTAATGAGAAGTGACTCCTGGACTGGGTGGTGGAGCGAGAAAGCTTCCACTATCCACTACTTACCATTGCAACGCACACAGGGTTAGAGTACCTAAAAACTTAGTCTCGAACGGTGAGCCTACGAATGCTGTTCAGAACCTTACATTGAATTTTGCGATATATTTTATTGCAATTAAATGAGATTCTCTGAAAATCCACAATATTTCAACGAGTTTCTCGTAGTTTCCGTCTACAGTTATTTCTGTATACTTAATTTCGTTATGTAATATGACACCGGGCAGGCACAATCCTGTCCCTGCCATGCTTTTCTTTGTCTCTGTTTTTGACGAGAATCCTTAAACCAACCAACCAATCTTATATGTGCTAAGTTGGAAAATCCTGCTAAATTCCTTTGACATGTTAGTTTTTGGAACCCAACGCAATGAAATAAAGTGAGAAATGTAGGGAATGTAAAACTGAGTTCCGTGAATATCGCCGAGGCGGTAATCTCTGACGAATTCATCTGTAAAAAATAAAACAAAGAACTTGAAAACATATGTGAGTACCTACAATAGTGATTCAATATCAATGGAAACAAGGTGTATCACAAGATGATAAATGCAACGATGACATGAAACACGTTAATGTTGTATAGCTTTCTTGACTATAAGCATTTCAGTATTCAATGGAAGTGATATTAAAGTATTTACTGGAACATTACGTGATAGTTAAACGAAAATATCCATAATAACAATAATAATAATAATAACAATAGTAATAATAAGTGGGTAATAAACCTGTAACAGCAGTTTATCTGGTAATTGTGTGTTCTATGGTTGAATTAAGTATTCTATCTTCTAGGAATGCTTCGTGGAGTACGTCCAGCCACCACGGCCTGATTCGTGCAGGCCGCCCCCTAAGGTCAGTTCACAGATAACGTAACTAAACAATCACCTTTTATATTTACTTTAGACGACAAGTACTATTATCGTAGCTGCAATATCGCTTGACTAAGGAGCTGAAGTTAAGCACATCTTATGCCCTTACCGACGTGTTCTGTGTGGACAGGCGCACGTAATTATACGCTGCAAATGATGTTAATAATTTTAAACAAATAACTAGTCGATCCTCTTTCCTTATACATCCTTCAAAGTTCGCAACATATAGTTGCTTACCTTAAACTGAATGCATTGCATAAATCGATTCGCATACTCTTTTGGCGGTATAATCATTTTAGAATACACTAATCATTCTTAAATCATATCTCTAGTTCCCGTATTTGCCACTTCATTATCTGTATGTAAAATTATGTAGGAGAGTACAATACTAACTAGCACATTTAAAAACTACATAGGTTCATGTGGCAGGACTCCATGTGAAGAACTCCGCTTTACGAGCCTGCGGAATTATGTCATGGCTACGGAGACCGGAATCATGTCTATAATGACTGTGATAGAGGTCACACAGTTCTTATAAGAAACACTCTGCACCTAGCGTGTAGCTTCCCTATTTCTGCAAAGGGAATGATAGCATAATATTCTTACGGAGTACTTACTTAATTCAAAATAAGAATAGCGATTACAAACGGCTGTAACTGTTTAATGCATTGTGATACATCGGTAAGATTCCAGAGAATGTAAAACAAAGTTCAGGATTTTGATCACAGAACAAGCACAGTGAACTGTAAGCCGTCACATGCACAGTGACGCATGAGGGATGAGTTTCATGTTGCAAGTCAAAATGTTGCACCCCATACAGAAGGCATCCTGCGTTTTAGAGTTTAACATTTGTCAGTCTGTCATCACAGTACAGAAAAGATTTGGTCAGCTATACAATCAAGCACACCCAAATTTTTCGAAGACTACACCGGTAGTCTGAAGGAACAGATGCTTCAGCAAAGGAAAAACTAACATTCGCTGGGTGTACAGCTCAATGTGTTGAATGAATTCACCTTTCATATGAATGTAGTTCATGGAAATCGACGTATGAAGTCAGCAAGGAGCTATAGATATCTCAGAACTCTGTTTGCCATGGTCTCGATAACATTGGATCTGTCGTATTGGACATGATTGCATTGTGTTCTGCTCTTGGCTACCTTGGTCTGCGACCGATCTATCATGCATTTCTTTTTATATGTTTACTAGCGACCCACCCCGGCTACGTATCTACGGCTGGATCAGTCTGAACTGATTAAATAATGTCTCAAAAAATTAACGGATTTTTCCCGGAAGGGGATTTTCAAATTACAAAAATAAGTAATATTTTTTCGCCGCAGAGGTCAAGTTTTAAAACATTTTTGTGTTCTGAGAAGTACTCAAAAATTTAAGATAAATTTTCACGGACAATAATTTTTGTGATAAAAGTCGGTTGATAACTGACATTGAAAATAATATATCGGCAAATCACACAACACACAGGTAAAATAATTATAAAATTTAAAAGATCACAGATGCAGCAGAAAAGTAGCCAGCAGACTTACGTACAAAAAAAACATCACTCACATAAATGGGACAATCAGTATTTAACATTTTAAAACTTTACGTTCTCTGCTGTGAGGCAGCCAAAAGGAACTGCTATTTCACTGATGTGTGTAATTATAGAAAACAGAAAATGTATAATAAAGTACACATCCGTGACGCAGACGAAGGGTGTTATCACCCACCTTTATATGCAACAAGATCTTAGGCAACCGAAGGGCCTAGAGCATATAAGATAGTCAGTTACAGTAACGGCTCAGTCTAGGCCGATCTCTCACACAGTTGCTGTAAAAAATCCAAAACAGACACATACGGTGCAAATTAAATTTGTACAGGAAGTCCACGACAGGCAGTGCGCAGTTTCTCAATTACAACAGGAAGATGAGGGCTGACAACTGAGTGAATTTGGGCCTGCTAGTATCAGTATAAAGGCACTTAACTAAGGAGATAACAGTTACTCAAACTTTAATTTACAAAACATATACGACTTATGAAACTGATAACCTGTGATAATTAAATGGATATTTGTTTTAATCGCCAAGACGCTGATCTACATAAATGCCTCGGCCAAAAGCGGCCAGCAAAACGATTGGAATTAGTCTGCCGTCAAAATAAAAATACGCACTCAGAAATGACTGCACAAGGTTGGCGTTGTCTCGCGAATCATGACCTACATTTAACGTCAACAACAAACTGTGTTCACTGTCGTTTATGTCTCAGATCAAAGCGAATCGTGGACGGTGAATGAAGCATCTCCATCAGCCGAGGCAGCAGGAACACGCCCACAGTCCAACTCCAGAATATGGCCCGTCACCTCACAGGCAGGGTAAAGTTGCAACTCCCTATCGGGGGAAAGCTCGGCCCGCAATGTAAACATCAACCATACAGATACGATGAGCGGCCACCACGGCTCTCATGTACACACCGTGATATGACGCGAGGCTCCATGAGAACAGGCAAACCCCAATAGGCCATGAGTGAACGCACGAGCGATTAAATCAGTTCTCGAGTCACCAGGGCTAGCAAGAGTAGCTGAGCACAGCTAGGCAAAGACTTGCCCTAGTCACCGGAATCGATGAAACCCCGCGCACGGCTCAGAGTTGTCTGGCGTAACGGTAATAAATTACACGCACAAGCCTTCCTAGTGAATCTGTTTGTCCATTAGTGAAAACTGCATCAGAATCTCTACAGTGACTTCTGAAATTAGTCATCACGACAGTGAAAACTGCATCAGAATGTTTACAATGGTTTCTGAAATTAGCCTTCACTTATAGACAGAAAAACGTGGTGGAGGACTCCATTTCTAACAAGCAGTGATGTGGAAGCCTTGTGTCTAAGCCTCCTTTGCCTAAAAAAATTCTGCATATTAAAATGCGCATTTACAATGTGCTCGCGTCGGGGACTCCACATATGCTTCAGAATGTATGGGGTGAAATGAATTATCACTTACATGTTTTCCATGGAGACCAGAGAAACATTTAGAATAAATTTTGAACATTCTCCCTAATTCCTATCATTGTAACTTCACGCATTACGTAGCTATAGCCATTAGAATTAGTTTAGTATAACGGCATGGATATTTATAGGAAAATTATCTTCGTCAGATAAATTTTCACAAACACTAATTTTTGTAATAAAAGTCGGCAGGTAACTGAAATTGGAAAGAATATATCAGCAGATAACACAACACACAGGTAAAATAATTACAGAATTAAAAAAAATTACAAATGCATCTGAAAAGCAGCCAGCAGACTTTTGTACGAAAAAAACATCACTCGCATAGATGAGAAAATCAGTATTAACATTTTAAAGCTTTACATTCTCGGCTGTGAGGTAGCCAAAAGGAACTGCTATTTCACTGATATGTGTAGTCATACAAAACAGGGAATATAAAATAATGTACACATCCGTGAAGCAGACTGAGGGTGTTAACACCCACTTTTATAAGCAACAAAATCTTAAGCAACTGAAGGGCCCAGAGCATATAAGATAGTTACAGTATCGGATCAGTCTAGGCCGGTCTCTCATACAGCTGCTCGAAAAAAATCCAAAACAGACACATCTGGTACAAATTAAATCTACACAGGAAGTCAAAGTCTGGCAATGCGCGGACTCTCAATAACAACAGGAAGGTGAGGGCTGACGACTAAGTCAATTTCGGCGTGCTAGTATCAGCATAAAAAATACGGACTCCATATATGCTTCTGAATGTATGGCGTGAAATGGGTTATCACTTAGATGTTTTCCATGGAGACCAGAGAAACATTTAGAATTAAATTTGAACTTTCTTCTGCTTTCTCCGTAATTCTTACCATTGTAGCTTCACGCATTACTTATTTATAGCCATTAGTGCTAGTATAACGGCATGGATATTTATAGGAAAATTAACATGGTCATTTGGAATAGCTGTGCTCAGTGTATATGCAGTAGTATGAGATCCAGTATACTGACAAATTGTAGTCAAATGGTGTCGCATTTGATGTCAGTAGTACAGTACATAGAAAAACGTTAACGATTCAAGTGGTAAAAGGTGGAACTCCGTACAAAGGCAGCCGACTGTTTGTGGTGTAAGTGTGTGCGTATGTGCCTTGACTGCATATAGGAAACAGACATCATTAGTGACAGAGCGTGTCGCGTACATGAACCACGATTGTGTGAATGACACGCGGAAAACAATTACGATGAGATTAAAAAACAAAAATTTCTGCGTACAGGAAAATGGGAATCTCTAATCGTCAAACCGTCAAGAAGTGCAGTGATTAATTATGTCATTAGATTGGGCGCTTGATATGGACAAAACATAAAATATAGGATAAGTAGAAAATTATTTGAGGTATCAAACAGGTTTCTTTTGTGCAAATCAAGGGCCACAAACCGTCTTCCTTCGCAACTTGTTGCTGATTTACAGTTGTTAGTAACTGACAGATGAGTACAACGCATTTTGTCAAATGACAAACAACTTGCATTCAAGAAACGACTGCACAAACCTGCTCTATCACCAGAATATAAATAGGCTACAATGGAGTTTGTTGAAAAATATAAGTCATGGACTTCAGAATAGAATAATGTTACCTTCTGTGATGAGAAGAAGTTTAATGCAGACAGACCAGAAGGATTTCAATATTACTCTCGTGATCTGAGAACAGAACAGCAGGTAGCAATGAGCAGAAATTTTGATACTGGAAGTGTTACGATTTGGGCAGCCTTTTGTGCTGAAAGTAAATCACGCATTCTTTGGTTGAACACTATAATGAACTCTAACATGTATTTTGAGATACTAGAGACAGAACTGATCAGGATCCATGAGGACCTACGGTACGAAAGTCTAATGTTTAATCGATATAATGCATTAGTGTAAGTCTCTGCTACAACAAAATTGAGTTGAAGATAAAGATATCGATATCATGCCCTGGCCTTCACGTAATCCGGATATGGACCCTGTGAAAAGCTGTTGGGAAATAATAGCAAGGCGTGTTTATTGCAATGGATGGCAATTTGAGACCGTATGTGACCTGAAAAGTGCGATTCATTGCAAGAACTGCAATCCCCAATAAAATCAATGTTGAAGAGAATTTTTGAGATGCTTAGGAAGAACGGAGGTTGGACGAAGTATTAGCAACGCAGTAACACAACATTACAGTGAGTGCCTTTATACCAGTTTCCACCCAGCAAATACAAATGCCTTACTTTGTTCCTCGTGTTATGAAACCAACCACGTAATTCCGTCATGATTGCTTATGTATTTACTACTTCCGTAATAAATTCGATACAATATGCTAAAGATATTGTACTATTACTTTCGTAAGAATCCAGCCTCTATACTACTTTCTACTAATATATATGCATGCATGCATATACATAAGCCAAACTAAGTTATAGTGTTGTATATGTACACGGTGTCCGGAAATTCCCGTTACAAACTTTAGAACTTGTAGTGGGCACTGAATACATAACATTTTGAATTGGAATCCATGACCCGAAACGAACATGCAATAAACATTTGAATATAAGTTGGTAACGCGACCACTTTTACAAGTAATTTATTAGCTGTGACCCAATACATCACTTGTTTTAAATTACATTCATTAATAACCAAAGAAACAAAAAGGAAACTTAGTAAGTGTGCACAAACACTGTTGTTTACAGTTAAACTACGCTCCTTGGAGCACCACCGTCACGCTTGCTGAAGGTGATGGTACCCCTCACTCGAAGCCGTTGCGTAATTGTGGCGAAGAGAGTATGCGATGGAGTCGGACGTTTGTTGATAATGATCATCACAAAGGCGACGAGCAACTCTTCCATTATCGTGAGATTCGCCAAGCAGGGGAATCTTGCCGGTGTGTTCTGTAAAAGTGTACTCACCCACGTTGTTTTAACATTCACAGTAAAGTGAATGAGGCTCGAATTACGTAACTACGTCAGAGAGGTAGCGCAGACGTCAAACGACATCAGCTGGTCTGACGTAAGCACCCCCCACCATAACTACCCTATTGAAAATCTACCAATCAAACGTTTATTCAAATGACTGTAGCAAGGAAACGGTACATTTCCAGACTTTAGTTCCTATTCAAAACATAATGTACTCACTCCCCTCCACAAGTTGTGGAAATTTATATTTGTTACTTCAGAACACCCTCTATGCGCACCGCTACAACTTAATTTGGCTTCTGTACAAGTACGTGCAGAACGGAAACTAAGAACTTTGCCGTGAAATTCAGCCCCAGAATAAAAATGACTGTATAACACTAGTCTGAATTGGAAATTAATTGATGCAACACCAAGGTAGTGAAAAATGCGTAACAGAATGAGCCAAAGGTCTTTTGCAACGCGGAATGATAGACAAATTCTTTCCTGAATGAGATTTTCACTCTGCAGCGGAGTGTGCGCTGATGTGAAACTTCCTGGCAGATTAAAACTGCGTGCCGGACCGAGACACGAACTCGGGACCTTTGCCTTCGCGGGCAAGTGCTCTACCACTGAGCTACCCAAGCACGACTCACGCGTCGTCCTCACAGCTTTACTTCTGGAAGTACCTCGTCTCCTACCTTCCAAACTTAACAGACGCTGGCAGGAGAGCTTCTGTGAAGTTTGGAAGGTAGGAAACGAGATACTGGCAGAAGTAAAGTTGTGCGGACGGGGCGTGAGTCGTGCTTGGGTAGCTAAGATGCTAGAGCACTTGCCCGCGAAGGGCAAAGGTCCCGAGTTCGAGTCTCGGTCCGGCACACAGTTTTAATCTGCCAGGAAGTTTCAAATTCTTTCCTGTTAGAACTCGTAAGTGTGTAAATGAATGACTGTTTATTAAAGTCCCGTTCGGATACGAACTCCAGAAAGATGCCTCGTAATAACGCATACAAACTGAGATTAAATCGAGCTCGCAGCAAATGCTTCCGCCAGCAACTGAGATCTTAGGTGCTTGCCTTTACCGACATCGTGAATACATTGTGTTCGTCTGTTGTTTCATATCTGAATATTGTGTTCAGCAGTAAGAGGCGAAGCTACGTTTCAAATACCCAAAACGGATGCTGATTCTACCCGTGGCTGACATGTTAAATGAATTTCAAAACAGAGGAGTTTCGACAAGACTTTAACATGTAATAATTGTACATTTATTTTCTCACAGTTAATTATAAAACAGCCTCCAAGAACTGAAAGACAGCATTAATTTCAGGTAGCTATTTGATATCTGCATAAGGTAACAAATTTGGAAGATGAGAATCTAAGTCCCTCAAATTTAAACGTGAAAGAGAAAGTGGAACGTCGTTTTAAAGCTGAGTCACTTCGAATCAGATTCCCTACTATTTAAGACAGATCACGAAATTCGCTCATAAAGTGAATCGAAGCTGCGCGGTTAGCGCGGCAGTTTGCTAACCGAAAAGGCCCGGATTCGATTGCTGGCCGGGTCGGAGATTTTTCCGCTATGGGACTGTTCTGTTGCCCTTGGGTTCGTATCATTATCACCGACATTTCGCTGTTGAGAGGGCTGTATGAGCACGTCCAGAAAGCCAGTAAATTACATAAACATTTGATCGAAAACAGACGCATGTTGAATCAATGCATGAGTGATACGATCACTTCAGTACAACGAACTCGCGAAAATGTTATTAAACAGCATTAAGAAAAACTAAAGTCCTACTAGAATTGGAAACTGCGAGGCGCCTGGAACTTGCCATAATTTTACTTGAAGACGGCGGCACAGAATCTCAGGCACTGTGCTAATTATAGAAACTTCCAGCCCAGACTTGACTCGAACACTAAGCAGACTGCTGAATGCCGCACTTCCGACTCACCTCGTGGGTCACCCTTCAGCTTAAGCTGTGATTCGTTGCTCATGGCCTGATTCGGAAATCACCCTAACGAGACGTGCATTTTACTTGGCTTCAGAGAAGTGTAAATTCGCGTGGGGAACAATATTAAAGCGTTGGTCAATATCAAGTAACGACTTATGACTGAACGAGTACGTATGTTACATATGTAATGTACCGTATGTTCTGTGGCACGTTTTAGTGTGAGATTTTGTTTGTCCCAGATTATAGCTTCGCTATCTAAATTTGATTTATCATATTTCCGCTCGAACAAGTAAAACAGTCCCTAGAGTTGTCTGTCGTAGTTAAGTACTCCAATTACACTAAACAGAAATTTCGCTCCTACGCAGTGGTCGCACGCTCACACACGGTAATAAAGAGCTCAAGCTTAGTTAGTGGTCGACATTAACAAACGTTTGTTTCCTTGTCGCGATAACCAGAGCCTTTTCGTTAGAGAAACGAACATTTTCCGTCCGTGAAGAAGATTTTAATCCAACAAAGACAGTAAACTCATGCCACGGTTTCTTGTGAAGAGCTAGTACTATAGCAAACTAAAAATAATTTGAAACGTAGTTAAACTCACCTTGTATCCTTGATGAAACTTCGTTTTACTGGAACGGACGCAAAGCAGTGATGAAGACGGCGAGCAGCTGAAATAACAGCTACCCGTGCGCTAGGCTGTAAGACTGAGCGTCACAGAGGACGCCACGAACATAGACAGATGCCCACACCGAGTCGGTAAGCATCTGAAAAATCTCGGCGTTTAGTGCCACTCACGTACCGTTTAAAGGAAACAGTGAGAGAAAGCTACTCCTGTGATGTAGAGGGATGCAGGCAGATTTGCACAGTGGAAGGGATAACCAAGTTCATCTCCAATCCTGTAGCTGCCAGTAAAAGAAAGCTCCTCACGTTTTGATCTTGACGCAGAGAATGCGTTAGTTTAAAGCTGAGGACGATTTAAATGTTTCGTATAAATGGATATTGGATTGTGTTAAAAACAATCGTATGTAGAAGGTAGTGTCGTCTTCATCCATTACCAGTACTGGATAACTCCCATTCTGCTACTACACGAACTGTATCTTCATCATCCTGTAGCCTGGCATCCAAACAACATTGCAGTGAAATTTACATTGATATTTTAATTACCTGCAATTGTTTTCTTATGTGTTAACCTCACTACGAACCTCAAATTTTACGCTAATGAGGGAACATAAGCGACCCTTCCGTGGACCGTTTATTATGGCATTCACTATCATTTAGAAGAGCTGGATTTGACGTCACACATATTTCCTCATTTTTTTACCAAAGTGTCTTTCAATAATGCCTTTTATTTTTTCTAATTCGTTAAATTCTTGTAGATATTTATTAGAGTTGGTAATTCCAAATATTTTTACTCAATTATGTAAACAGTGTTATCTGCTCTATTATTTTATTGTTAAATTCAAATTTTGCTCTTGAAAGATCTTTTCCAATGAAACGGCCCCTTAGAAAACGTAATGAATTACTGTGCTGATGAACCTCTTACGTTATTTGATTTTCAAACAGCTGAGCAACACTGAACTTACTCAGACATTTCGCTCTTTACCTATTCTGATCAACACTAAACTGACACATAATATTTTTTAGTGTAATGCAATATGACTTTCAATAATCCCTACAAAGGAATGGCCCTGACTAACATTAACCTATACCTTTCACAAATCACTTACCTCACATAAATCTTCGTTACTCAAGCTACTGCAATACAGCGAGCGCCACTACTGCCAGCTAAATAAAAGATTCAAACTATTGAAGGCACTAACTACTGATAAGCATAGTTAGCAAATGAAAGATTTTGATAGAGAACAAACACTGTATTTACCTTAATAGTGTTCAAAAGTCATAATATATACAGCACTTCATGACATCCAGTCTTACAAATTTCAAAACTCCGCCATTTCTCTCCCCACATCCACCACTGCTGGCGGCTCACCTCCAACTGCGCAATGCTACGCGCTGTTAACAGCCAACTGCCCGACACTACATTAGCTAACAACAATGCAAACCAGCCACAGACTGCACACAGCACGAGCAGTGATTTTCGTACAGAGCGCTATCTGGCGTTACCAATATGAAGACCTAAACAGCCCACTTACACCAACTACAGCCATTCCCTTTGTTGTGTTTTCGTTTTTTACCTAGCTTAGATGTTCCGATACGATACGATATTACAGGGACTGTCTTATTCCGAATTCGTAATGCAATGTTCCTTATGGCCCGCTTGCGGGTTCTGAGATTTGCATGCAGACCTCCGCTTTTGGCCACTAGTATCGTTCGCAGGAACGTCATTTTGTCTACTTCTATTCCACGTAATTTTGGTCCTCTCCACTACCGTATCATTTGATCCGCATATATAAAACAAATAGTAACGGTGATAGATTACATCTTTTAAGTCCACGATTAATTTCTACGTTCTCGGTATATATTACATCATCTAATTGTAATGATTGTGTAATATACGTAGAATAGTTCCTAATGGGCTGGATGGTCTTCCTAAGGAATTATTTCAGGAAAGGTATAATAAGCATATAACAGAAGTGACAACTTTGTAGTACATGACCAGAAGATTTTGTCAAGACTGTGACTGTCCCAGTCCTCTCTAAAACGGGTACCAAGAAACGCACAACATGGAGAGCAATAGGTATTACTGGTAACGCTGCCAAATTTCGTTGAGGCTACTGAATAGTAGATTGGTACGTATTTTAGAAGAAACTGTGAGGAAGAACAATCTTGTTTCGGAAATGGGACAGGTAGGTGCAAGAGAGGCCACTGGAGTAATTAAAATGATCGTTGAAAGATATGCAGAATAAGAAAAGGACTGAGTTCCTGTTTCATAGGTCTGGGGAGCGCTGTCGACGAGTAAAATGGCAAAAGATAATCTAACTTTAAAACTGAAGAAGTTGAACTGGAAGGACAGGACATTAATTAAGCAGTTATACACAAGGCTTGTAGAAGCAATGAACTTAAAAGGGTAGCATGACAGATTGGCTTGAAATTCGAAGGGGTATAAGAAAGTATTGTTGTCTTTCTCAGACTTTTTATCGAAGACTTGATTATGAAGACATTAGAAGTAGAGAAGCAAGGAGTAAAGGTAGGAGGCCAAAACATCAACTGCAACAGATTATTGATGGCAGATTACAGCTTGCAAAAATACGTCTTCAAAAACCACTATCCACATTTGAAAGAGAATTGAAAGAGTAGAGAATGAGAACTAACAGAAAGAAAACTAAGGTGATGTGAATACATGACAAAGAAAATGTGAAAGTGAAAAAATACAATCTCACAAACTGCCTGTTGGCTTCTGTCTCGGGTTCTTCAGCCGAATTTGTTTCATGATTTTTCTGACGTCTCGTGTCCACAGATCATAAGTACCTGGCGTGCTAACGCCCAAGGGCTTTTCCGAGATCATTTTCGGTGCGGTTCTCCTCTTGCTGTTATTCACTGGAGCATGGGAATCCAGGATCCGTTTACCTCGAGGCTTTCTTCTTTCTTGTTGAATCTGTTCTCATGTTTGTGTATTTCTATAGCTTTTCTGAACAAGCAAGTGTGATAGCTCTTCTCTACAGCCAAAACTTTCGTGTGACCGAATTTCACTATATGGTCGGCCTTACAAAGCGTGTGCTCTGCCATGGCCGATTTCTCCACTTGCCCCAAAATACAATACCGCTTGTGTTCTGTGATCCTGGTGTTGACAGATCATCCAGTCATTCCAATAATAAGCTTTTCCATCTGTGCATTGTATGCGGTATTTTCCCGACATTGCAAGTGGGTCCTTTGCCGGTCTGAGATACTCAGCGATCTTCTTTGTCGGTCTATAAATAGTCTTTACGCCGTGTTTGCACTGTATACGGCTATTCTGTCCATCACTCTGGGAATGTATAGCAAAAAGGCCATATCTGATATTTCTTTCTTCAGTGCCTCACTTAGCCAAGTGTTTGATCCTGTTACACTTCTTATATAATTAGTGGAGTACTCATTGCTCCTCCGAAAACTTTCCAGGTCTTGCATTTCGCATCTGAGGCGCTGCGGCTCACGCATTAGTCTTGCTCACGTTAGGAGAGAACGACCGTCGCAGACAGCAAGAGGAGAACCGCACCGGAAGTGACCACGCAAAAGCCTTGAACGATGGCGCACCAGGTAGATACAGACTGCGGCCTCGAGCTCGACTTCAGTCCACCACAAACAATGAAGGATGAAGCTTTGACAATGCCAGCCACTCGTTCTGGCGAAACGTCAGAAAAACCCTCAAACAAATGTTGGCCGAAGAATCCGAAACAGAAGCCAACAGACACTTTGTCAACAAGTGGCCACGAAAGCCTTAATATATTAATAGAATCTCGGACCGGAGCATGCTAACTGACAACTGCTCGAATGAAAAAAATGACTCCAACGGCAAAGCTAGCTTTCCAGAAAAAGAAACACTTATTACGCAGCTAGTTGGCGTTGAAGCTAAGAAAACAATTGTTTAAATGACTCATGTCAAGTGTTTTTCTGTATGAAGTGAAATGAAAAAAACAACAGTCTACGAAACAATTCTTTCTTTCTTTATTCGTGTCACAGGTACACTAAAAATGAACACATATATACACACAAAGAAAACTATACAGTATTCACCCAGAATTGGGCAAATTTGATAGCATTGGGTGCTGCGGGCGTTAAGCCCTTCATGCTACAGCTGGTTGGGCATGAGATACATTCGATGAGATGTCGGGTTGTCTGCAATTCACCGCATTCTCACAGTGTTGTGTAGGCAGTTGGCAGATGGAAGTTCCATTTAAGGAGATTGTCCCTCGATCTTACGACTTCGGTCCGTAGGCTGTTCAAAGACTTAAAGATTAACCACTTCTCCATGTGTCCAGGCAGCAGGGAATTTTGTGGTGTCATCCAGTTTGACAGATGTTGGCATGTTTCTTTCCACTTGGTGAGTCGGGTAGCCGCAGCTGATCCTTCTAAGGGCTGTGAAGTTGTTAAGAAACTCTTTCTGGACTTCAGTCTTGGCTTGGCAGGTTGATGTCCAAAGATTGGATGTCAGGTCACTGTATTTGATTTATCCCTGTCGATGTTAGTAGCGACCTCTCTTCTGATGTCACATGGAGCAATGCCAGTGAAACACTGAACTTTGTCCATGGAGGTTGGCCTTAGGCAGCCTGTAACAATCCTACAGCTGTCATTTAAGGCTGCGTCAATATGCTTTGCATGTACTGAATTGTACCACACTGAGCTAGCATACTTTCCTGCAGAATAGCATAAGGCAAGAGCTGTTGTTCTTAATGTTTGTGGATGTGTATCCCAGTTCGATGCCGCCGGTTTCCGAAGAAGGCAGTTTCTGGAGGATACTTTCAGCTTCAGACAATGTTCCTTGTATGTTTGTGTACGGTCGAGAGTGACACCCAAATACCTCGGGTGTGAACAATATTCTAGTGCAACTCCATTCCAGAATATTTCAAGTTTTCTCTCAGCTTGTTTATGTTTCAGATGGAATGAACACACTTGCGTTTTCTTAGGATTGGGTGTGAGTTGATTCTTTTCATAGTAAGTACCAAGCTGTTGTAGACCGTGTGCAAGCATTATCTCTACACCTTCAAACCGACAGCCCTGGGCAGCAAGAGCAAGGTCATCAGCATATATGAAGCTTTTGAATCCTTGAGGCTGTAACTGATCAGTAGTGTACACATTAAATAAAATAGGTGACAGTACACTTCCTTGAAGAGACCGTTCTTTTGAGTTCTCCATCGGCTGTGTTTTCGTTGGAAGTCCATGAAAAAACGTCGATTCTGTAGGAATGTAGCAATTATCCTCATCAAATTGTAGTTGTTAGTCAGGTTGTAGATTTTGTGCAGTAACACTCTGTGATTTACGTATTCAAAGGCCGCCGAAAGGTCAACAAAAGCTACACCTGTTACCTTTCTCTGCTAAAAGCCATCTTCTATGAACTGAGAAAGATAAAGGATTTGTGAAGTGCAAGTCTTGCCTGATGTAAGGCCAGCTTGCTGCGAGATGAGAAGTGGATCAACTACCGCAATCAAGCGGTGAAGAATCATTCTCTCTAGGATCTTATAGAGATGGCAAAGGAGAGATATTGGGCTGATGTTCTTCGGATCCATTGGTGACTTTCCAGGTTTTAGTATCGCAATCACGTGTGCCTTGTTCCATAATTTTAAGATCTTGAAGCCAGATAGTGGTTATACAGGTTTAAGAGCCAGTCTTTGGATGCGGTGCCAAAATGTTTAATTTGCTCTGCACAAATGTCGTCTAATCCTGCTGCCTTGCCATTTTTGCATTTGTGGTTTCTTCTAATTCTCCCAGGTTGAATAGTCTAGTCACGTTATTATTCTGAGATTGTTCCTTAAACTCTAATTTGAAGTCCGATTTTTTAATAGGAGATCTTGGTTTAGCATTGTCAAGAATCTGTGTAGCTATTTCATTTGGAGTGATGTTAGCTTGATTCGTATGTTTGGTTGGATTATTATTTAGTTTTCGCAGCAGTTTACAGGCCTTCTGGCTACTAATTGAAAGATCTGTTTCCTCCATAAGTTTAATCCATCTTTATCTTTTGTTTCCTGCTATGGAAGACATTACTTCTTGACCGGCCAAGATGGTTTGCTCATTGAATGGATCTTGTTCAAACAGCGACAGGTATTTATTCATTAGGGTGGGTGAAGCTGATTCCTGCGCGTGGTGCCCCTGCATAGCAACTTGGAATAGATTTTCCAGCACTGAACCGAGCATCAGCATTCCAGAAGTACAAGCAAATGATGTCATCTGTTGTACATAGGCCTTTCTTAAGGTCAAAGTTAACTATACTGACTTTTAATGTAGAGGGACTGTCGTCTCCCAACTCTGCCTAACTGCTGCGGTATCTGTGCCTACAAGAAACATACAGAGATGATCAAATGAGACGCTCCAAAATACCTGGAATGAGACTTGTTGCTGAAAGACCTCGTAAACAATATGGAAGTGCCTTATTTGTACTACCCGACCTCTACATTATGTCTACATCCATCTCTGAACACAATGATACTGAAATACTCACAGTAGAACGAAATAATTGTCCTGGAACAGAATCAGATGGTGACTGGAATGGTGGTACAAACCTGCCAAACTTCTGGTGATGAAGTGATTATTACATGTGTTTTGTTGCACTGATTTAATTATTTAGAACTTGAGAATATTCTAGTATCTACCTCAGTATGTGTTTGCCCATCAGCAAACAAATATTAGATTCTGTAGTCCCAGATAAACGAAATTAAAAATAGAACAAATATTTCAATTTTCATCGGGGTGTTTGCTGTTGTGAAATATCTGAGATTTTAAAACAGTGTACCGAAACGGGACTACAACGTAAACCCTTGCCTTTCGTGGGCAACGCTCCGATTGACTCATTTGGATTATTTTCGGTATCAACATTAGTTATGAAACCCATTATCCGTCAGTATAAAGTGACCAAACGAACTAAACGATTAAACAGCCGTCATCAGCATTTCCGGACATGAGTCTAGTCTTGAGCAACGATCCATTTGTCATCTTGCTCATCATAATACGAGTTTTGCAGGCGCAGTCTGTATGTTTACTTCATATTGATGGTTAACTGGTTGCATAGCAGATTGGTCTACCAAATACAACCCAAGAAAGCTTTGGCGTCAGTGATCTCAGTCTACAACACCTCACAGCCCTTAAACTATGCATTTCTGGACAGGGGTTCCCCCATAAAAAGCGATCAGTTTGCCACCCTGCATTACACACTGTACGGGGTCTAGCATTCAAAACAGTCAGCACCCGAAACAGTTCCATGGGGAACAAGTAATGTCACTATTAAAATAATGAAAATGTCGTCTAAAATTTGTACAGAATAATTTTCAGTGACGTTATAATTTTTCTGATTCCTTAGGGAATTAGTGTATTTGCTTTAACACGTCGATAAGCTATATTTGTAATCTTCTGGGGCTGCTGCGTTGTGAACGTCTTTCAGAGACAACCAATTACGCTGCTGTGAATATTATTTTTATTTGAACTATGGGCCTATTCGGCAATACGGCCATCAAAAAGTTACCTGTAACAGGACACCTTATAAATTTTGGTGGATCTGTTGTATTACGTGTAAGTTACTAATGAATAATATGATTTTAGATACATTTTAAAGGAATCGTTGTTTCTGTTGCTGTCTATTTGTTACTGATTATACATTACGTTAATGAAACAATAATCATCCGTTTTGAAGTATCTTCTGAGTTACGTTTTAGTAGTGAGTAGTGGTGAAAAATAAATGTTAGTCTGTAATTGACATTTAGTGACAACAATTGTGATACATGATCAGCGATTTTGGTAATTCTGTTGCTTTTTGTTTACTGATTATATTTTTCTGCTTCTATTCTGGTAGTAATTAGTTGTGTCTTACTTTCAGATATTTCATTAATATAAGTCATAAATAAACTTAATTTCCAACCGAAATTAATTGACAGCAATTACGTTAGAAGATTAGCGATATTGTATGGTTACATCTGCTTGTTGACGATCTTACCAGTAATGTCCTTGGGCTATACTGAATGTATATCTGTGGTGTTATGTTATTTAAGTTAAATGGTGTCTCAGGTTGTATTATAGCTTATCCTGGATCTTGGTGGAACAAACAAAATTTAACTTTAAGTTAAACTTAACTAAAAGTTCAATTTTGTCTCTATTTCTTTTATGGTTTACCTTGGATGTTGGAGGAGCGGACAAAATTTACTTTAAATAACACAACAACATAGATATTGAGAGAGAACAAGTCATTCTCTTAGTATTCTTCATATTCAATGCTACTCTTAAATGTCGATCTTAACCCAAGACATCATTTTTGTGAGATGACAGGCTATTATCAGCATGAGCTGGTGCTGAAGGGAGTATCTACGTTGTTAAAACCTGTGGGACTTTTCAGGTGGCTTTCCTTTTGAACAGTATGTTCTGGAATTGAGATCAAGCTTGCAGATTGATCATTTAACAGTATATCTTGGAGTGAACGTTTGGGGCTTGGAACCCAGGTGCAGCTATTACAGAAAGGAACATCTCGAGGCACTTACCGGGTACAGAATACAGGTGCCCAGAATTTTTTGCACTGGTGTGCTGATAGTGCTTTCTGTTGCAGAGGTGGAAAAACTTTCTGCGTGGATCTGCCTGGTAGGCGCTTCTATCCATGGCAGAGGCAGGGGTGTAAGAGAAATTTGGGTCGCCCGACCAAGGCATTTCGTTAGTGTCTTAAAGACCGTTTGTGCACAGTGATGGTAGCCATAAAAATTGGCAAGTTTCTACGTTCATCATGGACTGGACGCTATTAAGGGAGCTGTCAGGTGGTGTCGTCCTTCTGCTTGCCAAGCTGTTGGAAGCCTCAGGCCTTTGAAACAATTTCAGGATGGAATTCAACATTATGTGGCTCTTAAATGACGCAAAAGCACTTCTCTTAGTTTAGCCGAGGCCCGTGGTCAGACACATTGTAACGTTTGGGTCATCATGATAATGATCTCTGTGATAAATGTGGTATTCACTTTAGGGCTAAATGGAAACTCAAAACACGCTGCCTAAATTGGTTGTAAGAAAAAAACAAGTCAGGAGCACAACGTCTTCTCGTCTCTGCGCGGGAATTTACATGTTAAGGATTGAGTGCTTCTTCATAAAAAACAATAATATTGTTAACTTTGATAAGGATTGGCCAATGGGCAGAGCAGACGAGTTAGAGGGGAGATAGAGAGCTTGTGGAGACTCGTAATTGGCATGAAATGCTTGTGGGGGTGGTAGCTTGAGTGCATTTGTGGAGTTTAACAAGGTTTGATGGAAAGTGAGGAGAGAGGAAATTTGGCCTCCTGATTCAGATTCCAGTCTAGAGAAGATTCTGGTCTTGACATTTGTTCTGCATGGGTAGCACTTTGGACACTTGTCCTGTGCGTGACTTTGTACTGGCATTGGTCTTGACTGGGGAGCCTGTGGTGAGTTCATAGCTGTACCCAGAGTTTAGAGGCCAGTCAGCTCGGAAACTCGCTGAGCCAAGGGATATCTTATTCGTGTCAGATCTGCTACCTTGACGTTTGATCTCCGTTTATACACTGCCGTATAATTGAGTCAAAGTGATCCATTGTATGATTGGCAAATTGGAGTATCACACGCTGGAATCCACTGAGTTTTCAGGGCTCCATTAAAGAGTATTTGCGATCCGTCTAACAGATCGCCAGCAGCGACTTTGCATATTTCGCACCTGTGATAAAGAATTACAGGCGCCACTCATCGCTGCTCTACAGACACTTGAACCACAACCGTCAACTGAGACAGCATTACACTTCGAGAAATGGATATAATATTGCTGTTCCAGCTTGTTAGCGCAAAGAGAATTACAGTCTCGCCACTTGTTCTCAGCTGTAACAACGTTGTATAAATTCTGTGTAGAAAAAATCCATCAGAGTCTAATTCAGCATTAAGTAATTTTATATAGTGTTATCCATGTTTTGAGCCACAGTAAATAGTTTAATCGGAGAAACATTAGTCTTTGCCAACCAATCGCCACCCAGTGCAGAGTTAACTAGTTGTAGCATCTATTTGTGTTGCCAACAGTTCATGATTTATTTGTCATCAGGTTTAACTTGTATTGTTTGTCCTATTTTATGATCAATAAACTGTTACCATAACTTTTATAAAAGTTCAATCCCATGTTGATATATTAATTACAACCAACATTTGACTACAATAGTGACAGGGCCACCATTCCATTGAATTATTTCAGTATTCAAGTTCATTTAGATTCCGACAAACGTGATAAAAGCTAATGCAGGTCAACAACAACAATCACGGTCAAAGGGAAAAATCAATTTAGAAGACGCGTGGGCTAGGTAGTCATATGGATGGCTTACTACTTGAAGTGATTGCTGTCAGGGCATAAACTCATAGTCACCTGTATCCTTTCAAGTCATACAGCAAGACCAGTGTAGTCCTGCAGTATCTATTCAATATAGTCAAATAACATCGCTGGGAAAATCGTCAACAAGCAGATGTATCGCTTATCATCTGCCACAACTGCTGTCACGAAATTTAAACAGAAAATTAAGTTTATTTCTGACGATTGTTAATGAAATGTCAGAACATAATATACAGCTAATTACTGCTAGATCAACAACAGAAGAATATAACAAGTAAGGAAATACACAGCAACGAAAATAACAAAATCGCTGATCTTCTGTCTCAGCTGTTATCACTGAATGTCAACTACAGACTGTACTATCCCAGCGCCAACGCCTTTAGATGGTTCAAATGGCTCTAAGCACTTAACATCGGAGGTCCAGTCCCATAGGACATAGAACTACTTAAACCTAACTAATCTAAGGACATCACACACATCCATGCCCGAGGCAGGATTTGAAACTGCGACCGTAGCAGTCGCGCGGTTCCGGACTGTAGCGCCTAGAACCGCTCGGCCACCTTTATATATTTAATCTACATCGGAATGTACGTGCCCAATGAAGACTGTAAACTATCATCTGTTATGCAAGGATCTTTTATTAACGCTAAATTATGGCCTTACAGACTTCAAAAGGGTGGGGAATAGTGACACTCTAATTTAATATTGTGACCAAGTGAGAGGTTCATGGTGTGGGTTCCTGTAGTCATGTCCTAGTTCATGAACCACGGGCAACGTATGAGTGGCCAAGTAAGTGGTCCCGACAGTCGGGATACCAGTTACTTTGGAATAAGGCTAGGCATCTCGGACGTATTCTGAGTCGTGGTCACCTTTGTGCTCATACGGCAAAGACTACCAAATCCACCGGTTAGTCCCTCAGACGTTAGGGGTAAAACCCAGTGGGACTTGGGGCAAGTAAGGCTAGCACCTGCTTCCCTGGTACTTTAAATATGATGCTGGCAACAATCAGAGCAAAATGCCTCGGACCTTTGGAGGTGACGGAGTCCCACCTCTAACTGACAAACCAGGGACTCCTAAGATACGACTTGGCAAACAAATGGTAATGAGATGGGGAGCTATTAATATCAATGGGGGCTACTCTGGGAAGAAGGTAGAGCTGGCAGAGGCTGCAAGTAAGATGGGGCTGGACGTTTTAGCTGTTAGTGACATTCGGGTAAGGGGTGAGAAAGAAGAGGAAGTGGGAGAATACAAGGTCTACCTGTCAGGAGTCAAAGCAGGAATAGCACAATGGGGTGTAGGGCTTTACATCAGGAAAGAAATGGAACCCAGCGTAGTTGCAATAAGGTATGTATACGAACGACTGATGTGGATAGATTTGACAGTGTCTAGCAAGATAATTAGGATTGTGTCAGTATATTCGCATTGTGAAGGGACAGATAGTTTTTATGAGGCACTCAGTGATGTATTTGTTAGAGTAAAGGACAAGGACAGTGTACTGCTCATGGGTGATTTTAACGCCAGGATTGGAAATCGAACAGAAGGGTATGAAAAGGTTATGGGTAAATTTGGAGAGGATATGGAGGCCGACAGGAACGGGAAACAACTCCTGGATTTCTGTGCCAGTATGGGCTTAGTAATCACAAACTCCTTTTTTAAACATAAGAACATTCACCGGTATACTTGGGAAGGCAGGGGAACCAGATCTGTCATTGACTATATAATAACAGATCAGGAATTCAGGAAGGCTGTGAGGGACACACGTGTATTCAGGGGATTCTTTGATGACACTGATCATTATTTAATCTGCAGTGTAATTGGGATTGTGAGGCCGAAAGTGCAGGAGGTCAGGTCCATATGTAGGAGGATAAGAGTGGAGAAACTTCAGGATAAGGAAATCAGGCACAAGTACATAACAGCGATCTCAGAAAGTTAGTTGATCTCAGAAGTTAGTTGAATGTAGTCAATTACAGTCATTGGAAAAGGAATGGACAAGGTACAGGGACACAGTACTAGAAGTGGCTAAAGAATGTCTTGGAACAGTAGTGTGTAAAAGTAGGATGAAGCAAACAGCTTGGTGGAATGATACAGTCAAGGCAGCCTGTAAAAGGAAAAAGAAGGCGTATCAAAAATGGCTACATACTAGAACCCAGGTAGACAGAGAAAGTTATGTTGAAGAAAGAAACAAAGCCAAACAGATAATTGCAGCATCCAAGAATAAATCTTGGGAAGACTTTGGAAACATGTTGGAGACTATGGGTCAAGCTGCTGGAAAACCATTCTGGAGTGTAATTAGCAGTCTTCGAAAGGGAGGTAAGAAGGAAATGACAAGTATTTTGGACAGGTCAGGAAAACTGCTGGTGAATCCTGTGGATGCCTTGGGCAGATGGAGGGAATATTTTGAAGAGTTGCTCAATGTAGGTGAAAATGCGATCAGAAATGTTTCAGATTTCGAGGTAGAATGGGATAGGAATGATGATGGAAATAGGATCACATTTGAGGAAGTGGAGAAAATGGTCAATAAATTGCAGTGCAATAAAGCGGCTGGGGTGGATGAAATTAAGTCGGAACTAATCACATACAGTGGAATGTCAGGTCCTAAATGGCTACACAGGATAATTGAAATGGCCTGGGAGTCGGGACAGGTTCCATCAGACTGGACAAAAGCAGTAATCACACCAATATTTAAACATGGAAACAGAAAAGATTGTAACAACTACAGAGGTATCTCTTTAATCAGCGTTGTGGGTAAAATCTTCTCAGGTATTCTTGAAATGAAAGTGCGAATATTACTTGAGGACCAATTGGATGAAAATCAGTGTGGGTTTAGGCCTCTTAGAGGTTGTCAGGACCAGATCTTTAGCTTACGGCAAATAATGGAGAAGTGTTATGAGTGGAACAGGGAATTGTATCTATGCTTTATAGCTCTAGAAAAGGCATATGACCGGGTTCCTAGGAGGAAGTTATTATCTGTTCTACAAGATTATGGAATAGGAGGCAAACTTTTGCAAGCAATTAAAGTTCCTTACATGGATAGTCAGGCAGCAGTTAGAGTTGACAGTAAGTTGAGTTCATGGTTCAGAGTAGTTTCAGGGGTAAGACAAGGCTGCAACCTGTCTCCACTGTTGTTCATATTATTTATGGATCATGTGTTGAAAACAATAGACTGGCTGGGTGAGATTAAGGTATGTGAACACAAAATAAGCAGTCTTGCATTTGCGGATGACTTAGTTGTGATGGCAGATTCGATTGAAAGTTTGCAAAGTAATATTTCAGAGCTAGATCAGAAATGTAAGGACTATGGTATGAAGATTAGCATCTCCAAAACGAAAGTAATGTCAGTGGGAAAGAAATATAAACGGATTGAGTGCCAAATAGGAGGAACAAAGTTAGAACAGGTGGACGGTTTCAAGTACTTAGGATGCATATTCTCACAGGATGGCAACATAGTGAAAGAACTGGAAGCGAGGTGTAGCAAAGCTAATGCAGTGAGCGCTCAGCTACGATCTACTGTCTTCTGCAAGAAGGAAGTCAGTACCAAGACTAAGTTATCTGTGCACCGTTCAATCTTTCGACCAACTTTGTTGTATGGGAGCGAAAGCTGGGTGGATTCAGGTTACCTTATCAACAGGGTTGAGGTTACGGATATGAAAGTAGCTAGTATGATTGCAGGTACTAGTAGATGGGAACAATGGCAGGTGGGCGTCCACAATGAGGAAATCAAAGAAAAACTGGGAATGAACTCTATAGATGTAGCAGTCAGGGCGAACAGGCTTAGATGGTGGGGTCATGTTACACGCATGGGAGAAGTAAGGTTACCCAAGAGACTCATGGATTCAGCAGTAGAGGGTAGGAGGAGTCGGGGCAGACCGAGGAGAAGGTACCTGGATTCGGTTAAGAATGATTTTGAAATAATAGGTTTAACATCAGAAGAGGCACCAATGTTAGCACTGAATAGGGGATCATGGAGGAATTGTATAAGGGGTGCTATGCTCCAGACTGAACGCTGATAGGCATAATCAGTCTTAAATGATGATGATGAAGATGATGATGACCAAGTGGGAAACGTATGTAATGAAAACAGTTCTACTGTTTATTTTCGATTCTTACACAAAACTAGTGCTATAGTTGCACTGAAGCATAACACAAACATACGTAATAAAATTCTATTCATTGGCAAACAAACACAAGAAATGAAACAGTTGCACGTAGCTAAGGTTGACTAGGATTCAAGACACTGAACTGATAGGTAGGTTACTAGCAAACTGATACATTTCTGCGATCTGACAACAGTGATTGTCGAAATTTGAGTTCATAAAACTATGCTTGCCAAAAGGGCGTCTTCCACCTATTCATTAACACTCTAACGTTTATTGAGTACATTTTCGCCGTACACACCCCGAATCCGATTTGAGATCTCACCATTCCTTACAACAGCGTCTTTGTGTTGTCCACTAGTGCTGCTGTCTGTCGCCACGGTGTCAGACGATCTCTGTGAATCCTGAAAAGCTACCTGACGCAAACAATAACATCCTTCTCCAGTTGGAGCTGCAAAGTGAAATGATTACTTCTCACACCAAGTTCCGCAAGGTGAATTCGGATGAGTCTCTCACTTGCTGCAGAAGAAGTGCCACCTTAGTTCCTCCTGACTTGCCTCGTAAAATTCACCCCTTTTTCGAGAGTCAGTCTTAGCCTCTCACTAACAGTCATCCAATGACAAGAGACAGTTCTCCTGGAGCGCCCTCCTACTTCTCAATAATTTTCCAAAACTATTAGGTCAGACCAGGCTGACTAATGAAAGTCCTGTATTTTCGCACCTAGAGGCTTAGAGCTAAAGAAAAGAATTTGTTTTGGCTCTGTCCTGTGGGTGCCTCAAAGGAGTGCGTTAACACTTTTTTTTTCCTACGAGCCCTCTAAAATTCCTGTTTGCCATATATATATATATATATATATATACACTACCCTCCATGAGTTTGGACACACCTAGTAATTATAGACAATGGAAAGGAAATACAGTATAAAAATACATTTTGTTGTTTTCCAAATGTTTATTAAGCTCAAATAATGCATAGGAAGATGCAAGAATTAAATTTTCGATTCCTCAAAGTAGCCACCCTTTGCTTTCATCACTGCCTTGCACACTCTCGGCATGTTCTGCGTCACTTTTTCCAAGGTTTCAGTTGGAATTAATCACCATTCTTGCTGCAGGACCCCCCACAGTTGTGACCCACTCATGGTTTCCCGTTTTCGGATCCTCCTGTCCATCCCATAGCAGCTCGATTGGGTTACAATCAGAGGATTGGGGCGGCCATTCCAAGTATTTCAATATTTTACGAACCTCTAGAGACTTCACATAGTTCTGACACAAGCGAGACGTATGTTTCGGGTAGTTGTCTTGCTGCAAGACAAACCCTTTCCCAATCAGACGCAAACCAGTTGTCTTAGCATGCCGCTGGAGAATGGCATGATAACTGTTTTCGTTCAGTTTTCCATCTATTTTCACCAAATCTCCGACTTTATTCCCTCCAAAGGATCCCCATACCATCACAGAACCCCCTCCATGCTTTACAGTTGGAATTGCGCACTGAGGATTCAAGCGTTCATGGAGTAAACGGCGTACAAATTGACGGCGTTTACTTCCAAATATTTTGAATTTGGATTCATCAGTGAATAAGACTCTTTCCAAATCCCCTGCTGTCCAGTGTTGGTGTATCTTAGCCCACTGAAGCCTTTTATTCCGTTCAACAGGGCGCAACAGTGGTTTTCTTGTTGCTACATAACCTCGGAGGTTGTCTGCCATGCGTCGTCTCACTGTTGACTCACTCACCGATGTATCCCTCGTTGCGTTTAGTATCCCTCGTTGCGTTTAGTATCCCTCGTTGCGTTTAGTTCAGCAGTCAGTTCACGGACAGTTTTTAATCTGTTACGTTTACTGGTCACTACCAAATACTTTTCCTGGCGTTCTGATATTTTCCTGGGTGCTCCTGAGCCAGAACCATCTCCACGTGCGCTTGTTTCTCGATGCCGGTGTATGCTTTTGACAACTCCGCTGATGGAAATCATCAGTTTCTGTGCTATTAGTCGGACACTATTGTCTTCTTGGTGCAAAGTGATTATCATTACCCGTGATTCACAAGGAATCTGGCACTTTGGGGCCATTTTCAGTTACTTTCGCGGCGTGTTATGCCTTTATGCAAACGCAACTACAAGACAACAGAAATGTAAACATCGTACCTCTACATAGCCATGCGGTCTACTCGCGTCAACTTGCGTGTTTAGTAGAACTGCTTGGACAGGTAACGTCAGTTCACATAAAACGGAGAAATACTACTATGTTCCAATATGTATGTACACTACTGGCCATTAAAATTGATACACCTCGAAGATGAGGTTCTATAGACGCGAAATTTAACCGACAGGAAGAGGATACTGTGGTACACAAATAATTAGCTTATCGGAGCATTCAGAGCACCTACAACATGCTGACATGAGGAAAGATTCCAACCGATTTCTCATACACAAACAGCAGTTGACCGGCGTTGCCTGGTGAAACATTGTTGTGATGCCTCGTGTAAGGAGGAGAAATGCGTACCATCACGTTTCCGACTTTGATAAAGGTCGGATTGTAGCCTAACGCGATTGCGGTTTATCGTATCGCGACATTGCTGCTCGCGTTGGTGGAGATCCAATGACTGTTAGCAGAATATGGAATCGGTGGGTTCAGGAGGATAATACGGAACGCCATGCTGGATCCCAACGGCCTCGTATCACTAGCAGTCGAGATGACAGGCATCTTGTCCGTATGGTTGTAACGGATCGTGCAGCCACGTCTCGATCCATGAGGCAACAGATGGGGACGTTTGCAAGACAAAAGCCATCTGCACGAACAGTTCGACGACTTTTGCAGGAGCACGGACTATCGGAGACCATGGCTTACATGTCTCGGACACCTCTTGTTCGCATTGATGGCACTTTGAACAGTGGACGTTACATTTCAGATGTGTTAAGACTCGTGGCTAAATCCTTCATTCGATCCCTGCGAAACCCTACATTTCAGCAGGATAATGCACGACCGCATGTTGCAGGTCCTGCAGGGGCCTTTCTGGATACAGAAAATGTTCAACTGCTGCCCTGGCCAGCACATTCCACAGATCTCTCACCAATTGAAAACGTCTGGTCAGTGCTGGCGGAGCAACTGGCTCGTCGCATTACGCCAGTCACTACTCTTGATGAACTGTGGTATTGTGTTGAAGCTGCATGGGCAGCTGTATCTGTACACGCCACCCAAGCTCTATTTGATTAAATGCCCAGCCGTGTCAAGGCAGTTATTACGGCCAGAGGTGGTTGTTCTGGATACTGATTTCTCAGTATCTATGTACCCAAATTGCGAGAAAATGTAATTACATGTCAGTTCTAGTATAATATATTTGTCCAATGAATAACCGTTTATCATCTGCGTTTCTTCTTGGTGTAGCAATTTTAATGGCGAGTAGTATAGTAGATGAGTTTAGCTATTTGGGCAGCAAAGTATCTAATGATGGTCGAAGTAGAAAGGATATAAAATGTAGACAGGAAACGAACTGAAAAGCGTTTCTGACGAAGAGAAATTTGTGATTTCTTGACATTATGTAGAAGACACGTTGCTGCAACGCTTGTTTCAATGTAGCAATTTGCTCAAGTACTACTACCATACTAAATTCTGTGTCATGATCTCTCTCGTTTTCTTGGCATTTCTGCTTAATAGTGTGCTTCTGGTTGGTCATACAGATGGATACAATGGAAATAAAATCCCAGCTGAACATCCAGAGGCACACAAAGTTTATGTTCACATGTTCTACGTTTTGCGAGTTAGTACTGTTTTTATGAGGTTATGAAGTTATTTGCTTATTTTGTGCAAATCATTGTCATAGGATATCAGCATGTCAGTCACTCCTTATGTCACCTTTCTTTCAACTTAATCGTTGCTTTCCCTGTTACAGCCATGCCCGCCACCTAAATCGGTTGCCTGGTGGAGCACCACCACTCACGACTCGTTCCGCCTCTCGACGCCGACCAAGCGGCCCATGATCATGCCAACCGACCACCTGGCACCGCTGTGTGGGCGGTTCACCACCTCCAAAGTCCATCACGTAAGCTCACACTAACAACTCGTGAAAGAGTGGCACAGCAGCTACCACTGATGTCCAGTCTTTTACACATTAACTGAATGTATTGTTCCTTAGTGTATATAATTATTCAGAAACCACAATATGATTGTGTTGAACTCCGTCTTGGGTGACAGTATACAGAAACGGAAAAATTACGTTATATTTAGTAATAATGCATAAAGAAACTAACATTTATGAGAAATACTACATCAAGAAGTGTAAATATCATTGCAATTGCCTTAATCCCACAGATTAGATAAATGACAATAACACATATCTAATACTTGGGACGTCATATGAGGAGAAAACTATCGTGGCAGGAATAGCTGGTTGAAACGTACCATCAACTGAGGGAGGGGGGATCATTTATCATCTTGGTAAGGTAACGTAAATAAAAGGTATTCATTGTGTGCGTGCACGAAATAAAGTGGATTTTACGCAAATGATTTTTTACTATATTTGTATGGCAGATGGCCCTGGTTAATGGAAAATCAAAGAGTGACAGAGACTGACGAAATGAAATTGCAACACCAAGAAGGAATTGTACGAAATAAAAGAAAGATGGTAGGCATGTTTCTACACCTGAAACATGATGTCTCTTCGGATTTCATGCCTGTTACATAAGAGTGGCAATAGTAGCGCCACAATGAGAATGCCAATTAGGTTTGCTTTAAATACGGGCTTTAAACATCGTGAGCGTTAGTTACCCCTGGAATTGTACAAACTGAGTTTATGTCCACATCTACATGAATACTCTGCAAATTACACTTAAGTGCCTGCAAGAGGGTTCATCAAACTACCTTCACAATATTCTCTATTAATACAATCTCGAACAGCGTGTGGTAAAAACGAACACATATATCTTTCCGTGCGAGCTCTAATTTCCTTTATTTTATTATGATGGTCGTTTCACCTTAGGTAGATCAGCGCCAACAAAATATTTTCGCGTTAGGAGAAGAAAGCTGGCGATAGAAATTTCATGAGAAGATTCCGGTGCAAAGAAAAACTTCTTTGTTTAAATTATGTCAACCCCAAATCCTGTATCATGTCAGTTACATTCTCTCCCCTATTTCTCGATAATACAAAACGTGCTGCTCTTCTTTGAACTTTCTCGACGTACTCCGTTAGTCCTATCCGTTAATAATGACACACTGCGAAGCAGTTCTCCAAAAGAGGGCGGACAGGAGTAGCGTAAGCAGTCTGTTTAGTAGATCTGTACCATCTTCTAAGTGTTCTACCAAAAAAAACGGAGTCTTTGGTTCGCTTTCCCACAACATTTTATATCTGTTCTTGGTAATTTAATTTATTCGTATCTGTAATTCCTAGGTGCTTACTTGAATTTACGGCCTTTGACTGTTTTATCGTGCTTCCTTTTGCATTCATGTGGACGACCTCACACGTTGTCAATGTCATACAGATATATACCGAACGAGGTGGCGGAATGGTTAGCACACTGGACTCGCATTCCGGAGGACGACGGTTCAAACCCATGTCGGCCATCCTGTTTTAGAGTCTCCGTGATTTCCCTAAATCGCTTCACGTCAATGCTGGGAGGGTTTCTTTGAAAAGGCGCGGCTTACTTTCTTCCCCTTTCTTCCCTGACCCCATCGGACCGATGACCCTGCTGTTTGGTCGCCTCACACGAAATCAACGAACCATACATATGACTCTTCTAAATCGTTAGCTATTGGTTTTTATGTTCTGATGTCTTTACTAGACGATAAACAATAGCATCATCTGCAAACTACATAAGACTGCTTCTCTGGTTGTCTCCTAAGTTTTTTAAACTGATAAGGAGCAGCAGAGGGACTGTAACACTACCTTGAGGAATACCAGAAATCACCGTTTTACTTATTGACTTCCCGTCAGTGTGTGTTAATAAAAAGTGCCTTTAAATCGTAGAATTAGCCATTATCAACAGCTCATTTATTTTTAATGAAGTCGCCTGAAAGAGCTACAATAAGCTGGATGTTCCTCCTGCAATACTACAGGAAGACATCGCAAAAACGTAGCCACTGTACATTGAGAGTCATCTGAATAATAAAAATGTGGACTGAAGTACCTAATTTCTTATCGTGAGTCAGAGCTGTGATAATAAGAAAACTGTCTTGATGAAACTTGTACTGTCGTAATGCGAGAGTCAAGCCGCATTGTAAAAGTAATTAAATTTCGTGACAAAAAGGGAAGTCTTTCATACCGTAAAAGTTAGCAATTTGACTGCAAGAATTTTGAACAGTATAAACGGCCTAAATAATTAAGCTGGACATGAAACCTAGAGTAATTGGCTTTGCAAAATTCGATCACAGAAACTGTCTTTGAATAACATAACTTGGCCCTGATAGAATAAATTATTGCTCTGACTAGCGCCCCGCTGTGCTAAAACTGCAAATAACTGTATCTACACAGAGACACTCTAGAGGTGCAGTCAGTTCTTTGTTAATTGCAAATCGAACTGTTTATCGATCATACTTCGTTGCATGATCCATTAAAAAGGATTTAAGAGAAAAGTTCGTAAGGAAATGAAATACGCGCAGAAAGTGACAACGCTATGTTTTTTCGTATACTGAGAAAAAATGCTCAAGGTAGATTTAAATTAAAGAACTTCTCAACATCTAAACAATACACTTTCCTATCTCTCAAATCTAACAACTCTCAGTAGAATAACCAAGTTAGTTCGAGGGCGCAGCAATAGCGAAAAAAGTAACGTCATTATTGTATTTACCTGACAGTCATTAGATTTCTTCCTTCAAAAATCAGTTTCATAATCATGTTGATTAACATTATCAGCCTAACTCTTCGACTTATCTCTGTACCAAAGCTAAACACTGTCTGCTCCACAGCACCCTCGCGCGGATCAAAGATACTCACTTAACCTCTGCGACGCTCTGCGATGCAGCTTACATTATCGCTGCTCGCTCACAATCGACTCAGATACCTAACATTCATATACCAAAATTAAACATGACACCTATCATTACTCCGCGGTCCGACAGACCGAAATTGCACAGGCGACTTGATGTCAGTGACATTGTTGAGACTCTGAAATTTCACTTTACAGAAACAATATAGAACGATTTAGAATGGTGAATACAAAAGTTGAAAGATACATTATGAGTACACAGGTAATAATAAAACTATACATGACAGAAAATGAGTACAAGTTATTGCTGGACATAAACAGTTGTATAACTGAAAATAAGAACAAATCACTGCTGGACATAAACATATTGTTACAAGTATAGTATTTGCGAAATACTAGGGTACCCTCACTGTAGCGCAATCTCGGTTACATGTGTAGTCTTTTAGTACAGAGAGACGATAGAATACATATATTCACTGCATATAGTAGTATTCTAAGTCCAAAGAAAATGTTTATCACCACCCTACGTGTCTCCGCAGCAGTAAAACTTGTAAATAACTGCAACCATAAGTGCGTAGGCAAACTATATGCCATGAAACTTCCTGGCAGATTAAAAGTGTATGCCGGACCGAGACTCGAACTCGGGACCTTTGCCTTTCGCGGGACAGTGCTCTACCATCTGAGCCACCCAAGCACGACTCACGCCCCGTCCTCACAGCTTTACTTCTGCCAGTACCATGTCCCCTACCTTCCAAAATTTACAGAAGCTCTCCTGCGAACAGGTAGGAGACAAGATACTGGCAGAAGTAAAGCTGTGAGGACGGGGCGTGAGTAGTGCTTGGGTGGCTCACATGGTGGAGCACTTGCCCGCGAAAGGCAAAGGTCCCGAGTTCGAGTCCCGGTCCGGCACACAGTTTTAATCTGTCAGGAAGTTTCATACCAGCGCACATTCCGCTGCAGAGTGAAAATCTCATTCTGGGAACTATATGACACATTGAGGGAAAATCTTGCAGCCCCATAGACAACGACAACATAAATATTATTTGAAAAGCACAGTGAGACAATCTTGCAGACCCACTGGCACTGTCAACAGAAGTACTCTGTAGAACCGATCAGTTCAGGACAATCTTGCAGTCCAACTGGCACCAAAATCAGAAGTGTTTGATGGCACTGCCCAGTGTATAACAATCTTGCAGTCTCACTGGCACCAACACCAGAAGTATTTGATACTGGCTGCAATGAGGAGGTAGCAAGCTCAGAATGTGCTAGACAAAATAGTCCATCCGTACTGTAGCAAGAACATAACCACTTATTGCAAACATGTCTCCACGGGACATCCACAGTATATATAATCATAAGTGCAGTACAGGCTAATCACAAGCCAGGGTACAATCAAAAAAATATGAGAGCTAACAGTGGCTCCCAATAACAATACTTCAATACCTGTGCCGAGTGCCAATAAAGTACAAATTCTTCATATACAACAAGAGGGTATGTCCAGGCAATGAAATACACTCCTGGAAATTGAAATAAGAACACCGTGAATTCATTGTCCCAGGAAGGGGAAACTTTATTGACACATTCCTGGGGTCAGATACATCACATGATCACACTGACAGAACCACAGGCACATAGACACAGGCAACAGAGCATGCACAATGTCGGCACTAGTACAGTGTATATCCACCTTTCGCAGCAATGCAGGCTGCTATTCTCCCATGCAGACGATCGTAGAGATGCTGGATGTAGTCCTGTGGAACGGCTTGCCATGCCATTTCCACCTGGCGCCTCAGTTGGACCAGCGTTCGTGCTGGACGTACAGACCGCGTGAGACGACGCTTCATCCAGTCCCAAACATGCTCAATGGGGGACAGATCCGGAGATCTTGCTGGCCAGGGTAGTTGACTTACACCTTCTAGAGCACGTTGGGTGGCACAGGATACATGCGGACGTGCATTGTCCTGTTGGAACAGCAAGTTCCCTTGCCGGTCTAGGAATGGTAGAACGATGGGTTCGATGACGGTTTGGATGTACTGTGCACTATTCAGTGTCCCCTCGACGATCACCAGTGGTGTACGGCCAGTGTAGGAGATCGCTCCCCACACCATGATGCCGGGTGTTGGCCCTGTGTGCCTCGGTCGTATGCAGTCCTGATTGTGGCGCCCACCTGCACGGCGCCAAACACGCATACGACCATCACTGGCACCAAGGCAGAAGCGACTCTCATCGCTGAAGACGACACGTCTCCATTCGTCCCTCCATTCACGCCTGTCGCGACACCACTGGAGGCGGGCTGCACGATGTTGGGGCGTGAGCGGAAGACGGCCTAACGGTGTGCGGGACCGTAGCCCAGCTTCATGGAGACGGTTGCGAATGGTCCTCGCCGATACCCCAGGAGCAACAGTGTCCCTAATTTGCTGGGAAGTGGCGGTGCGGTCCCCTACGGCACTGCGTAGGATCCTACGGTCTTGGCGTGCATCCATGCGTCGCTGCGGTCCGGTCCCAGGTCGACGGGCACGTGCACCTTCCGCCGACCACTGGCGACAACATCGATGTACTGTGGAGACCTCAAGCCCCACGTGTTGAGCAATTCGGCGGTACGTCCACCCGGCCTCCCGCATGCCCACTATACGCCCTCGCTCAAAGTCCGTCAACTGCACATACGGTTCACGTCCACGCTGTCGCGGCATGCTACCAGTGTTAAAGACTGCGATGGAGCTCCGTATGCCACGGCAAACTGGCTGACACTGACGGCGGCGGTGCACAAATGCTGCGCAGCTAGCGCCATTCGACGGCCAACACCGCGGTTCCTGGTGTGTCCGCTGTGCCGTGCGTGTGATCATTGCTTGTACAGCCCTCTCGCAGTGTCCGGAGCAAGTATGGTGGGTCTGACACACCGGTGTCAATGTGTTCTTTTATCCATTTCCAGGAGTGTACAATAGTGACTTAGTATACATATTACAGCGAGAAACAAAATGACAAAGATATTACCTTAAAGAGCAAAAAAGGAAAAAAAAACAGAATACAGTATATCTGAACTCTGACGAAATGGCTTAAAACTAAGAAAGTAATCAGATTCTCAAAAGTAATTACAAAGTCCACATCTCAGACTAATGTGAAAATTTAATTGCTATGGGACAAGAATTTTTGACCTTAAAGAGCAAAAATATCAGAATACAATACATCTCAACACTAACGAAGTGGCTCAAAACTGAGCTAATAGTCAATGTAGCAGTATCAGCAAGAGAAGAGTGTATTCGAAGTCCATTATATCATAGTACAGACAAACGGCATGGGAACACCTCGTTATATTCAGTTTAATGTGCTAACTTAGTTGTAGTATGACACACCCATGCCCGATGGAGGACTCGAACTCCGCCGGGACCAGCCGCACAGTCCATGGCTAAGACACTTTCCATATGATTGCAAGAACATCTGTGTTAACAAAGAAAATATTTATACTAATATCTATGCTATCTCTGCAGAGTAAACACACACAAGGGAAAAATTGGAGTTCCACTAACTATGGGAACAAGTAGGACATGGAGAAAAAGAAAGGTTTGTATCGTGCACTAGGACTATTGCACCTGTGGAAAGAAGTAATTTAAAGCCAATCGTCATGCGTCAGTCATCATAGCAACAAGAAGAATTTGGCCAAAATAACGAATACAAGTCAGACTTGTCAAGATAACTATTATCACATACCAGAAAAAGAGTAATCATCAGGCAACAAGAATTTAGGTATCCAGCCACAAATCAACGTAGAGAAATTGAAATCAAGACTATCAAAGCAGCAAATCACTTGAAAAGTAATTCTAACCTCACTCTTTTTATACCAGAAAAAATATCACCATGAAATCCCAAGAAAGTATCGTCATCGTCGACACAAAGCCTCTCCTTGATATAATTTCTTTAAAAGAAATACATCATAAAGATTCTTTGTAATATTAGAAATACGTACAGAATATGATAAACATTATACCATTTGCCGACAAAAGTAAAACCTGACCTATTTTCAATCCAGTAAAACGTGTTAAAAAGTGGATTAGCACAGACTTTGAAAATTCATCAGGTGCAAAACCATGATACAGGGTCTTCCTAAGCGCCTGCCACATGACCATTACCTGGACGCTTACCATTTACTTCTGTATGTACCAAGCTGACGGTACCAAGCTGCTGAAGTATATAGACCTGACACTTCTTGACAAAATTAGGGTTAAGACGATGGCAAATAAAGGAAATATTTACAAGTGTAAGGTGGGTCTGTAACAGTTAAGTACATGTGATTAAAATGATCTACTGGTAAAAAAGAACAGCAAGAGCCACGTTCACCATAACCATAAAAAAAAATATATACCATAGTCTACAATGTAACAGCCTACAGGTAGTAAACCAACTGACAAAGCACTCTAAAATCTATCCAAAATATAAGACAAATAAAACATAGTATGACCTGCATACAACATTCCTGAAAAGACATAGAATGAGTATAGAAATGATAAGACAGAAATTAGGTGTAGCAGTATCAGTTATGTATGTTGTCTGTCAAGCTGTGTATGTGTTTCCTAATTCATTCAGTATACATGAGAAAACATAGATTCCACAAGAACAAATAGTGAAGATAACTCAGGAGGTTATTACTAGGCAAGAAAAAAATGTCATTGTATATAGTAGTAATTAGACCAAAATGTACGTTGATATAATATGTAGCTTGGCTGTAGCCTGCTATGTTGCTCTCATAGAGAAAAAACATTTACCAAGTATATCTAGGGTTACATAAAAATCTCAAGAACTTGACTACTGCTTATCATACAAAAGAAACTTTAGTGTAGTAGCAAATAGCTGCAGAACAGTTTCTGTTGTTAACCTGCCTTGACTGATCGATAATTATCTTTTTATATATATAAACCAGAAATATCATAACATGAAATAAAATCGACTTTGAAGAAAACAGGGTCACTAAGTCCTAACCATTATCTCAATATTAATCATCATCATTATCTCATCAGTAGCTTCACGTAAGCCCCATGAATCATAATCATACATCTCATAAAATATCATCAGTAATCATCATAATCAGATATATAAATATACAATAGACTTCATAATTCAAATCATCTGAAATATACCAAAATAAAATTCCCTGTTCAGTCTACGTCAATTATCTTCCACACGAAAAAATCTCATAGCTGTAAGTATAAAACATCCAATACTGTACACAAAACACTTGCAATGACAGTAGATGCTGAGAAAAAGAAATTGTAGTTCTGAGCAAAAATTCTGACAGTGGACTAAAATGTATGAAAGCAACAGGCTGTAGATAGCATCAGATAATTGGTAGAAAATTCTCCTGAGTAACAGCAAAGTAAATCCAAATATAAGCGTAAGTCCAAAGTTATAAGATAAGAAAAGACAAATAGGCTGTAGGGATATCAGTCCGGTAGTAATCCAGATCACAGTGTGTGTTGTCTGTAAAGCTGTGTATGTGTGTCCCATTCATAGAACTCTTTGACAAGTCACAAAATCAGGGAAAATCAAACATTACAAAAACAATAAATAACAAAGTAAGTCGCGGTCATACCAATTCAACAGTAAACAAATTCTGTAAAGATGTATGAGTGTCTCCTATTCGTGTGCAATTCTTTGACATTCGTAACGTGGTGTACACCATACTACGTTTGGTTCTGAAACTTTCCACTTCCAAAGCATTCGGATCACAAATATGACGAATTCTGTATGATCCGTTACATCAAATAAAAAATTTGCTGAACAAGCGTTTTCGTTTATGAGACAATCTGTGTGTCCTGACGAGTACTTATTGACCTACCTGCAATGTTTGTTTGATTCCGGAAGGCTGCTGGCGTTGAATCCTCTTTTCTGCGGCTCTTTTGATGTTGTGTAAAGTTACACTATGTGATCAAAAATATACGGACACTCCCAAAAACATATGTTAGGTGCATTGTGCTGCCACCTACTGCCAGGTACTCCGTATCAGCGACTTCCATAGTCATTAAAGAGCCGAATGGGGCCCTCCGCAGAACTCACGGACTTTTAACGTGGTCAGGTGACTGGGTGTCACTTGTGTCACGTCTGTACGCGAGAGTTCTACACTCTTAAACGTCCCTACGTCGACTCTTTCCGATGTGATAGTGAAGTAGAAACGTGAAGGGACACGTATACCTCGTCTGTTGACTGACGGAGACCGCCGACAGTTGAAGAGGGTCGTCATGTGTTTGGGTTGGGTTGTTTGGGGGAAGAGACCAAACTGCGAGGTCATCGGTCTCATCGGATTGGGGAAGGACGAGGAAGGACGTCGGCCGTTCCCTTTCAAAGGAACCATCCCGGCATTTGCCTGGAGAGATTTAGCGAAATCACGGGAAACCTAATTCAGGATGGCCGGACGCGGGATTGAACCGTCGTCCTCCCGAATGCGAGTCCAGTGTGCTAACCACTACACCACCTCGCTCGGTCGTAATGTGTAATAGACAGACATCTATCCAGTCCATCACACAGGAACTGCATCGGGATCCACTTTAAATACTATGACAGGCGAGAGGTGAGAAAACTTGGATTTCATGGTCGACCGTCTGCTCATGAGGCACACATAACGCTGGCAAATGCCAAACACCCCTCGCTGGGTTTAAGGAGCGTAAACATTGGACGACTGAACAATGAAAAAACGTTGTGTGGAGTGGCGAATCGTGGTACACAATGTAGTGATCCGATGGTAGGGTGTGTTTATGGCGAATGCCCGGTGAACGTCATCTGCCAGCGCGTGTAGTGCCAACAGTAAAATTTGGAGGCGGTGGTGTTATGGTGTGGTCGTGTTTTTCATGAAGGGGGCTTGCACCCCTTGTAGTTTCCGTGCCACTATTACAGCCCAGGCCTACATTGATGCTTTACGCACCTTCTTGCTTCCCACTGTTTAAGAGCAATTCGGGGATGGCGATTGCATCTTTCAACACGATCGAGCACCTGTTCATAATACACGGCCTGTGGCGGAGAGATTACATGACAATAATATCCCTGTAATGGACTGGCCCACATAGAGACATGACCTGAATCCTACAGAACATCTTTGGGACGTTTCGGAACGCCGTCTTCGTGCCATGCCTCGCCGACCGACATCGATACCTCTCCTCAGTGCAGCACTCCGTAAATAATGGGCTGCCATTCCCCAAAAAAACTTCCAGCACCTGACTGAACATATGCCTCCGAGAGTGAAAGCTGTCATCAAGGCTAATGGTGTGCCAAAAAATGGTTCAAATGGCTCTGAGCACTATGGGACTTAACTGCTGAGGTCATCAGTCCCCTAGAACTTGGAACTAATTAAACCTAACTAATCTGAGGACATCACACACATTCAAGCCCGAGGCAGGATTCGAACCTGCGACCGTAGCAGTCGCGTCGTTCCAGACTGTAGCGCCTAGAACCTCTCGGCCACTCCAGCAGTCAACGGTGGTGCCAACACCACTTTGAATTCCAGCATTACCGATGGAGGGTGCCACGAAATTGTTAGTCATTTTCAGCCAGGTGTCCGGATTCTTTTGATCACATAGTGTATCTCCATAATTTGATGGAGTCGTAGGCACCGTGACGTAGGTATCGGTACAAGTTCTCTTACTCGGTCAGGTGGCAGTTTGTTTTTCAGTACAAGGTACGGAGAAAGTAAGGTACAAGCGTTGGGAGTGTAAATGTATTTGTCCCAATCTCTGTGTTTCTTGTAACAATACAATCTGCGTAGTTTACCTATCTCTTTCATAATGTGTTTTGCTGAATTTGAAAAGCATGATAGCGGCAAATGTAAATGGGTTTTATTTTCCTGTGTGAGTCTATTAACTTGACCTAAATTGCGGGCCGTTGTCTGAAATGACTTTGTCAACGTGACCAACTTTAGTTAGAAAATTCTTAACCAAGATGGAGGACACAGTTTTGACGGTAGTTTACGCATAGGTGTGAATGAAACAAATTTCGACGTGAGCTCTGCAGCTACGAAAATCTAAGGGAAGAGTTGTCTGCTAATAACAATTGGATCGTATATGTCAACGGATGCTAGATGATGTAATTTCACAGGAATGATCGGATACAACTGATCATAAAAGAAATATGTTGTTGTCTTGGCTTTCTGGCATAATTTGCACTTCATAAGAGTACGACGAATGCGTTTCTCCATATTACAGAAATAAGACGTCTGACGAAGAATGAGAAAACACTTTCGGGCTCCAAAATGAGCCTAACTGAGATGTACGCACCATATAGATTTGTTAACTAGATGCTCGGGAATGCAGAAAAGCTAGGTAAGGCTATCAGGTGTTAACCGTTTAAAAAAGATGATATTGCGAACGAGATAGTAGAGTCTGATAAAAGGTTTGATTTTGTCGCGCCACTACCGTTTGATGTCTTTCCAGATCGGATCCTTGTGTTGCTCTTTAGGAATATCGGTCACCGCAGAAGAAATAAAATTTTCGAAAGCTACCTGTTGAATGTATGAGACACTGAAATAGGCGTGACACAATTCTGTTGAAGAACCAGGCGGAGTACCACCAAGTGAGATAGATAATGCATCAGCGACAATATTTTCAAAACTGGGAACTTAGATTACCGCAAAGCGGAATTCTTGTAAATACATAGCCCAACGAAGTAAACGCTCATGAGAAAGTTTTCCTAACATAAGAAATTGCAACGCTCTGTGATCAGTACAAACCTTGGTATATCTGCCAAATAAGAAGTGACAGAATTTGGGAAATGCCCACACGACAGCTAAACATTCGAGTTCAGCTGGAGACAGAACGCGGCTTGCGAAAGCAATGCTTTTCATAACAACCATGCAGTCGTCTTCGATCTCTTGAAATAGATAGACGCGAATGACCGTTTTAGAACTGTCAGTGGCAAAACAGAAGTCATGTGAAAGATGAGAATGAGAAAGTAGAGGAGCGTTCAGCAAAGCTTGTTTTAAATGGACAAATTATTGTAGAGCTTTGTCGTCACAGAACCAGTTGGAGTTTCTGCCGCTAAGTTGTCACAAACGTGGAGTATCGAGAGCCTTGTAGTACACAAAACGACGGAAAAACTGACCATGCCGAGAAAACTTCTGACCCGACGTTTGGAAGTGGATGTGGTAATGTCACGGATAGCTTGCAACTTAATCCGGGTCAAGTTCAACGCCAGACACTGATATGACTTGATCTAAAACTTTGATGTCAGATTTCCAAAATTCAGATTTCCTCAGGTTGTCTGTAACACCATGGTCAGAAAGGACTTGTAATAAAGAATTTAAGGTATCATTGTGATCATACCAGGCTTTTCGGATATGAGAATATCATCGACATAAGTGGTAATCTTATTTTTCAAATGCTCTGGTAAAATAGAATTTAAACCTCTGATAAATGCTACAGACGAAATGTTTAATCTAAAAGGAAGTTTACGGAACTGTTAGCATATGACAAAACGTAGAAAGGCCATATATTTGCGGCAATTAGGCTGCAGTTATATCTGCCAGAAACTAGATTTAAATCGAGGGAGGATAAAACCGTGAAGCCATGAAATTTCTGAAAAATCTCTTCCAAGGTTTGCGGTCTATCGGTCTCAGGTATAATAATGTAATAACTGATTTGTCTCGAATCGAGAACAAGCCTCAATGAACCATCTTTCTTTCACACAAGACTGTTATAAGTGCTGGATAACACCTTTTGAAGCATGGAATTAATTTCTTCTTTAACTTTCTGACGATAAACAAAAGGAATGGTGTAGGGTCATACAACAAAAGTACTGTGTGGCTTAACATGAAATTCATAAAAAAGATCACGAATAGTGCCAGGTACATTATCAAAAGCGTGAGCATGAGTCTAAGATTTTCGTAATTGTTGTTTATGAAAATCACAGGTGGCTTTACAGTTGTCAACTTTGTTCTGAATCACGTCGAAAATGTCAGTGTAATGCCGTCAACGTTGTGCTCACAGTACGGGTCAGCAGAATTAAATTGTGTGGTGTACCAGTCGACATTTCTATTCGAACAAAGAAAATGCAGGCGATTGATCCCTTATTCCTCGCTAGAGAGGCTCTGATCAAAATTTAAAGATATGATATTGTCGTCGTTTTCTAATGTAATACAAGAATTGTTAAAATCTAGCACTGCTTTATGTCTGTTTAAGAAATCGATGCTCAGAATGACTTCAAAAAATTCAAATGGTTCTGAGCACTATGGGACATAACATCTGAGGTCATCAGTCCCCTAGACTTAGAACTACTCAAACCTAACTAGCTTAAGGACATCACACACATCCATGCCCGAGGCAGAATTCGAACATCCGACCGTAGCAGCAGCGTGGTTCCAGACTGAAGCTCCTAGAACCGCTTGGCCACAACGAGAATGACTTCAGTTGATAATAATGGAACGATAAGAAAGTTCGTGAACAATGTGTGACCTTGAGTTGAAAATTGTAGACGAGTTTGAGATTTAACTTCAACGCTTTTACCAGGTACAGAACCATTTATTTTGATTTTATTAAGAGGTATTATCGGACAAGAATCATCAGATTTGCAGCGGTTGAATGCTGCGTCACTCGTGACAGTAACGGGAGAACCTTAACACAGAACTGCTTTTAAAACATGTTTGCCTGCTTGAATGGTAATAACAAATTCAAATGGCTCTGAGCACTATGGGACTCAACTGCTGTGGTCATAAGTCCCCTAGAACTTAGAACTACTTAAACCTAACTAACCTAAGGACATCACACACATCCATGCCCGAGGCAGGATTCGAACCTGCGACCGTAGCGGTCGTGCGGTTCCAGACTGTAGCGCCTTTAACCGCTCGGCCACTCCGGCCGGCTTGGTAATAACAGGATGATAAAAATGTTTCAGAGGCTGTTCAGTTTCAAGTAACAGTTAATCCTTCATGTCTTCCAAGCGTATCATGTGCTCTCCAATGTGTGCAGAATGCAAGGTACCCTGTGTTGGCGCGTCGTCGGCATCATCTGACGCCTGGTCCGATAGTCATTGTTGCGTAGCGTCTGCACCGTTCGGTGCGTTGGCAGATCCGACTTCAATGATTTGAACAGTGCGTTGGGTGTTCTGAATGATTTTGATTACCTTGACGCGGATGAAATGCGAATCTGGTTCATTTAAGCATAAATACTGATTGTTTTTAAAGTGCCCTTTATTCCTGGAATTATGATTAAAATTTCTATTCCCCTGCTTACTCCCAATGTGACCTTCAAAATGCTGGGCATTGCCATGAGAGTTTTGTTGGTACGGCTGTTATCTGTAGTTAGGGAAAGTGTTACTGTCTATAAAATTATTACCAGAATCATTCTGCGAGAATGATTGCTGGTGTGACAGCTGTTGCGGCAAAGGCTGAGATATTTGTAGTCCGGAATTGACATATTGTTGACTAGGCTGTTGAAAATTGCGATTCTGCTGTTGGTAGTTATTAGGAAGACTTTGGTTCTTCTGAAAATTCTAGTTGTTGTCAAAATCTCTGTTACGTCTTTCATTCCTAAAATACCTACTGCTATTGTGATTGAAAAACGTACCAGAATGACCACCATTGTGCTTGTGGTGAAAATTGCGGTTGTTGTCAGGGATGGTAATATCATTCTTCTGCTAAGAAAACGATAGCTCAATCTCAAGTAATTGTACAATGTCATGAAAAGCATGTATGTTAGATGTTTGTTGACCTGCTCTTAACGGAAATTGCAAATTTCCTGGAAGTTTTGGAATACAGAGATGGATCAAACCTGACGGGCTGAATGACTCATGGAAATGCTTCTTTTTTTTTTTTTACTATGTATTCAAAGTATTGTGTTAACGTTTCAAAATTCGTGTTGTTTAAGTTCGGTAAATTTATCAATTTGTCTTTTACAGCACGCTGTGTCGTCTCACACCAGTACGCTACGAGGAAGGCGCTTTGAAATTTAACTGAAAGACGTTGGCGTGCAATAGGTCACATTCTCGTTGACGGTTCCCCTTCCAAAAAGCTTCAAATAAATTCTAGTTTGTGAAAGACAGGCCCGTTTGGCGGCAAAGAAAAGGTAAATTGCTGAATCCAGTCTAAGGGATACAGACAGTTAGGACCATTAGGAAAAACTTTAACAAAAATGCTCGTAATCGAATCCATCGGTTCTAAAATTATCAAAAGAATGCTGTCGGTTGAAAAAGGTGGAAGAGTTGTCCCGTGACGGTAACAAGTCTCTTTCTCTGACCGGTTTTGTGAGCTGGGATTGCCGAGAATGCTCTACATTCTGATCGATACAATGCGTGGCAAAGTTGTGTGAGCAGTTGCGAGCAATTGTATCGTTCCTATTCTCAGACAAGCTAGCATTAAGTTTATTTAGTTCCTGTTTGCTTTGACGATTAATTTGCATCTATCCCTACCGAACGTTGTCAAGCGATTGAAATTCTTCATTGTCAGTGAAAGGTACCGGTTGTGTACCTTCAGAGTGATTGGTCAAGATTTAATTTTAATTGTGCTACAGTATCGGCGAGTTCATCATATTCGGCTTTCAGATTGTCATATTGGTCGTGAATTTCCGTAGTATCATCTTTAAGTGACCGTAATTGTACAGCATGACTACGCGTTTTCTTTTGCAGTGTAGCAACAATTTCACTGGGTACCGACTTTCTAATTTTAGCAATCAGTAGTGCTTTGCCTTGACGTAGAGTTTCAGAAATGGTATTAAGTTGTTCATCAACGGCTGCTTCTCTGTCTGACACACGTTGATTAAGGTTGTTATGAGCTGTAGTTAGTTCCCTTAAACGAGATGTGACACTGGTTACCTCTGTTGTAATATCATTTATAAGGTCTGTTAAAATTTTGTGGCTGCCTTTAATTGGTCAGAGAGTGCTTTCTGATTATCACGAAGCGCATCTAAAGATTTTTTATGCTTTTAGAATTTGTGAGTAAGCTCTTCCAAATGAGTAGCCTGTGCATCAAAACGTTCTGTAAGAGATTCATGCTTTTAGTACATTTATCATCAAGTTCTTGAAATTGCTTTGTAAGGGACTCGTTACTTTTTTAAAGTCGTCAAAACGAGTGGACTTTTCATCAAAACGAGTGGATTGTTCATCAAAACGTTCCTTATTGCGTTCTTGCATCTCACCTGTGAACTGAAACAAACGATTGAACAGAGCCTGCGGCGAGAAATTCATACTGTGTGTTGTCAAACGAAGCCTTTGCGTAACAGTTCTGTCGGAAAAATTCCGTAAAGGCCAAGTGGCGAATTTTGGCAAAGGTAGTGAATCTTCCATAGTTATGGGTGTGATATTACTATTCTCAGAAGATAAAATATAAGAATTACCACAAATATTATTATCTGAATGCGGAGTCATGTCAGAATCAAGAGTGTCTACAATGTTCGTGACTTAACTGTCCGGTTGCAAAGACCCAGAGTGTTGCATTATTACGTCAGAAGTATGGTTAATATTATTAGCAACATAATGATCAGCATAGGTATTGTTGCTGTCGGTTGCACTTTGCAAATCAGATTTTTCCGAATTAATCGGAGTGCGTGATTTGCTAACAAACGTACTACGTGGCACGATAATAGAGACTTAGAGGAGACAAATCACAAATGTAAAAGACAACGTCGAGAACAATAACGTCAAACCTGAAAGGCAAAGCACAATATCAGCAAAATATGCTTTGCGCTTAAGTACAATAACAATTAAAGTAAGACAGAGCACTATACAATTTCTGACTGTTTCTCAAAATATTCCTTCGTCACTCGTACTGTACAAGGACGTCGCCAAGTGAAAGTTATCTGAATAATTAAAGTTATAGTGAAAGGTATCTGAATAAATGAAAATGTAGTGAAAGTTAACTATACAAATACAAATATATCTGAAGTACTCTTTTTCTGATAGTAAGCCAGAGCTGCGATAATAAATGAACTGTCGTAATGAAACTTGTACTGTTGTAATGTGAAAGACAAGCTTCACTGTAAAATTAATTAACTGTCGTAATGAAAAGTGAAGTCTTTTATAGTGTAGAAGTTAGCAGTGTGACTGCAATAATTTTGAACAGTATAAACTGCCTAAATAATTAACTTGGACATGAAACCTAGAGTAACTGACTTCGCAAAATTTGACCACAAAAAACTGTCTCTGAATAATGTAAGTTGGCACTGATTGAATAAATTTAAAAAAATCATAATTTTTCTCCTTACGTCTATTCTGCGCAAATCTGGATAACGCGTTGTAGTACTGCTCTGTCTTGCGCGCCGCTATGCTAAAACTGCAAATTACTGTATCTACACAGAGACACAGATGTGCGATGAGTTCTCTGTTAATTGCAAATCGAACTGTTTATTGAACATACTTGGTTGGATAATCCATTAAAAAGAATTTAAGAGAAAGGTTGGTAAGAAAATATAATATGCGCAAAAATGACAACCCTGTTTTTTCGTATACTGAGCAAAAGTGCTCACGGCAGCTTTTAAATTTAATGAACTTCTCAATATCGAAACAATACACCTTTCTATCTCACAAATCTAACAAATTTCAGTACAATAACCAAGTTAGTTCGATGGCGCAGCAGTAGTGAAAAAACAGTAATATCATTATTGTATTTTCCTGACATTCCATTAGATTTCTTCCTTCACAAATCAGTTTCATAATGACGTCTAACGTTTTTGACACCGATTTAAAGCGTGAAGTAGACGTATCAACTTCCCACTTCTTTTATACGAGGTGACTTACTTGAAATTTGCAGCCGATCTTCTTGGCTGGCTAGCTGGCTTCTGGAAAACTCTCCGAACTTCTTCTCCGCAGAGTGATGCTAGGTACAGGGTTATTTAAGCCTCTCTCTCTACTAGTGAAATAAGTAGATACGCGAACTTTACTTTTCCTCACCCAACGGCGTATTCGAACTCAATACAGAATAAAATTCTCACTTTCGAGATACATATATAACTTCGAGTAAGTCACTCACTCCGTCCAACGTTAGAAAATAATTTAATTACGTTTATAAAAGAGTCGGCTTAAGAACCAGAACTATCCCTTACATGGATCATAAAATAGGTCTTGCCTCTAACAACGCAAGCGTCCACAAGAATACTTTTTCAACTGTTCTTCTTTCACATAACAATAGTCAGCGACGCAATAGGCACAGAGCTGCATAAAAACTCCATGGTTCTTCCTCTAAAGCATCTATGGATTGCCCGACAAGTACTTGTCGGTGCCGTTCGACCGTCCCGTCTACTTTCTTCTGGCGACTGACTTTAAACCTCCACACACAGACATGTGACGCATAGTGTGTAGGAATCTACCATCCCACACTCGTATCTAGAATATCGTGTGTTCGAGGCAGTAGAAGGCTGAGTGGTTCTAGAATTTACACAGGAATTCTCGAATCACTACAGCTGATTAACATTATCAGCTTCATTCTAACACAGTTGCACTTCGACAGATCTCTCTACCGACGCTAAACATGTCTGCTCCACAGCGCCCTCGTGCAGCTCAAAGATACTCACTTAACTTCTTGCGACACAGCTTACAACATCGCTGCTCGCTCACAATTGAGTCAGATACCAAAAATTCTTATACCAAAATTATACATGACACCTTTCGCTACCCCGCTGTCCAGCGTACCAAAATTTCACAGGCTAGGTGATGTCAGTGACATTGCTGAGACTGCGAAATTTCATTTTACAAAACAATATTCTGATAGAAAGATGGTGAGTACGAAAGTTTAAAGATACACTTGTGACTTCAGTGGTATCAAGCAAGAGCTCATTGGATGGCAGAGTGGAGGTCTGTTGTGTTTCCTGGTAAAATCTGGTTCCGCCTCGGTGCCAGTGACGGCCGTGTTCTAAAATGTTCAAATGTGTGTGAAATCTTATGGGACTTAACTGCTAAGGTCATCAGTCCCTAAGCTTACACACTACTTAACCTAAATTATCCTAAGGACAAACACACACACCCATGACCGAGGGAGGACTCGAACCTCCGCGGGGACCAGCCACACAGTCCATGACTGCAGCGCCCAAGACCGCTCGGTAATCCCGCGCGACGGCCGTGTGTCGGTTAGAAGAAGGGCAGTTGAGGACCAGTGTGCCGGCTGTCTGCGTATTGGACGTGCTGGACTTACACCACGAGTTACGGTCTCGGGTGTGATTCCGTATGAAAGCAGGATCGCTCTCGACGCTATCCCACGCACCCTGACTGCAAATCTGTATATCAGTCCGGTGATTCAACCTGTTGATCTGCCATTCATGAACAGCATTTCAGGTGGTGTTTTCGAACAGGATAAAGCTCGCCCACGCACCGCTGTTGTAACCCGACGTGCTCTACAGACGTTCTCTAGTCGAGCACATATTGCACATCATCTGAGGCCACTACAGCGTCATCCATAACTAGCAATAACCATCCCTGCATTGACCGAACAAGCACGACAAAAGTGGAACAACATCTCACAAACTGACATCCGATATCTGTACATCATGATCCATGCACGTTTCCATGCCTACATTCAATATTCTGGCGGCTACACCGGTCACTAACGTACCAAAATCTCACATTTGCTATAACTTACCTCGCGCTTACATTAACTGGTGATATTGCAATGTTAATCGCTTAAATATGCTACCTAGACAAATGTACTCCCGAAATGTACTCCCGAAATGTACTCCCGAAATGTTACGATTTTTCTCCGCCACTGTACGACAAAAGGAATTCAATAATGATGTAAGCAGAAAAAAATCACTGTCCGAACAGGCCTTGATGTCCCAACGGTGCCCACCAGCCGCCGTGTCATCCTCAGCCCTTAGGTGTCACCGGATGTGGATACGGACATTAGAATCGGATCTCAGCTTTGCACGTAATGCGAAAACCCCACCTGTACCTCAGGTGCAGGTGATCTATTCATCGCAAGGAACTACATTTCCCAGGAGACGTATGAGTCTCAATTTTATCTTCTGCAAGCCATGAACGGAAGTTTGTGTTAGGGAAGCAATTGTACTACGGAAGAACGTTCAGCTGTGGTAGCCATAACGATATGGTGTTGTACTGGTTAGCACATCTGCCCAGTAAGCACGAGACCGGGGTTCAAGCCCTAGTCGGCCGCTGTGGTCAGGGTTCTAGGGGTTTCAGTCCGGAACCGCGCTGCTGCTGCGGTCGCAGGTTCGAATCCTGCCTCGGGCATGGATGTATGTGCTGTTCTTATGTTAGTTAGGTTTACGTAGTTCTAAGTCTAGGGGGCTGATGGCCTCAGATGTTAAGTCCCATAGTGCTTAGAGCCATTTCAACCAGTTTAAAGCCCTATTCGGGCAGATGTCCCTCAGCAATAAAAAAACGATTAAAAAAAGCGCTGAGTGATGGGATCAACGATGAACTTTATGTGGTATGATGTGACGTCCGCCACGACCAAATGTACGAACAGTAACGACCGAAATGGAAAAAAGTCTCGGCTGTAGCACAAGTTTTAACTCACTGCTTCAGCTTCTGTCCTTATCGAAGATAAAGCTGAGACTCGTGTGTCTCGAGTAAAATGTAATTCCATCAGATCAAAAGATATTCTGTTACTGTAAATTTATTTCACAAGGACCTGTACACACGGGTGAAAACTAAACATAGCGATCATCTAGTTTTAAGACTGGCTAAATGCACATGAATTATTTACCTCTCTCATTTACATATAATACACAAATGACTGCCTCGCAAGGTGCTGGGAAATATAACATAAAGGAGGTGTTACCATCAGAGTTCGTGAGAGAATCAACTTTAAACAACGTGGCCGAAATACTTGCTTTGCCGATATTATAAGAAGAGCTTCTATTCAGACATACGGAGGAACTAATTTATATATTAGAAAATGTATAATAACACAAGATTTACTATAATAAGAATCCACTCTCTAACCGTGAAAGATTTTAACTAACTAAAATGAGAATCGTGACCGCAGCTTTAAGCTAAATCTAAAGTTATCGTAACAGTCCTAAAATTCACAAGAAGCCAGCTCAATTGAATTCATTCACCGAAGAGACAACACATACCATTTTTCACAGCACCAGTGTCGGAACACCATCCCTATACTTTTCCAGAATGAGACCACGAATCTTAAATGCTCCAGAGTCAAATCTCGAATGCCCAAATAACTCTCTAATTCTGGCGCCTCCCCTAAAGGAAGATCTACTGAAGACACTGCCTTCATTGCGCTTGTCCGTCCTCTTTTGGAGTACTTTTTTATTAACACTATTAACGCATGACAACGATATGAGTAGATGTACAGGGGACTGTATGTGAAATATTTTATTACTGTGGCTATAGTCACTTGGTGTTTGTTTTTCGTTTTAACAAGAATAACTTCTTATACATTGTACCACGATGTCAGGAAAGGGTTCTGATGACCACGCTGTTCAGCTCAAACAGTTTCACATCCATCAGCTCATCAACCTAACGTAATTCACAGGTATAATTAAGTCTTCAGCTCAAATTCTTTCAAAACTGCACTAAAATTTTCGAATGCCGCGCCACCACTCTACATCTAAGTGAATACTACGCAAATCACGCATGAATGCCTGGCAGAGAGTTCATCAAACCACAGTCACAATAATACTCTGCTATTCCAATCTCGAACAACGCGCGGAAAAAACGAACACCTATATTTTTCCGTGCTAGCGCTAATTTCCCTTATTTTACTATGATGATCATTTCTCCCTAGGTAAGTCGGCGTCAACAAAAATCTTCGCATTCGGGGAATAAAGTTGGTGACTGAAATTTCGTGAGATGATTCTACCACAACATAAAACCCCTTGGTTTTAATGATGTCCACCCCAAATCCTGTATCATGTCAGCGACGGTCTCTCCCCCATTTCTCGTCCGTTAATCGTATCCCGTAAACATCCCACACCGCGCAGCAGTACTCCAAAAGAGGACGGACAAGCGTAATGTAGGCAGTGCCTTAAGTAGATCTGTTGCATTTTCTAAGCGTTCTGCCAATAAAACGCAGTCTTAAGTTCCTCTTTCCCACAATATTCTCTGTGTGTTATTTCCAATTTAAGTTGTTCGTAACTCTAATTCCTAGGTGTTTAATTGAATTTACTGCCCTTATATTTGACCGATTTATCGTGTAACAGAAGTTTAATTGATTCCTTTTAGCACTCATGTCGATGACGTCATACTTTTCATTATTTAGGGTCAACTGCCAATTTTTGTACCATACAGATATGTTTTCTAAATTGTTTTGTAATTTCGTTTTATCTTCTGATGACTTTACTAGACGATAAACGATAGAATCATCTACTAACCTAAGACGTCTGCTCAGATTGTCTCCTAAATCGTTTATATACACTCCTGGAAATGGAAAAAAGAACACATTGACACCGGTGTGTCAGACCCACCAAACTTGCTCCGGACACTGCGAGAGGGCTGTACAAGCAATGATCACACGCACGGCACAGCGGACACACCAGGAACCGCGGTGTTGGCCGTCGAATGGCGCTAGCTGCGCAGCATTTGTGCACAGCCGCCGTCAGTGTCAGCCAGTTTGCCGTGGCATACGGAGCTCCATCGCAGTCTTTAACACTGGTAGCATGCCGCGACAGCGTGGACGTGAACCGTATGTGCAGTTGACGGACTTTGAGCGAGGGCGTATAGTGGGCATGCGGGAGGCCGGGTGGACGTACCGCCGAATTGCTCAACACGTGGGGCGTGAGGTCTCCACAGTACATCGATGTTGTCGCCAGTGGTCGGCGGAAGGTGCACGTGCCCGTCGACCTGGGACCGGACCGCAGCTACGCACGGATGCACGCCAAGACCGTAGGATCCTACGCAGTGCCGTAGGGGACCGCACCGCCACTTCCCAGCAAATTAGGGACACTGTTGCTCCTCGGGTATCGGCGAGGACCATTCGCAACCGTCTCCATGAAGCTGGGCTACGGTCCCGCACACCGTTAGGCCGTCTACCGCTCACGCCCCAACATCGTGCAGCCCGCCTCCAGTGGTGTCGCAACAGGCGTGAATGGAGGGACGAATGGAGACGTGTCGTCTTCAGCGATGAGAGTCGCTTCTGCCTCGGTGCCAATGATGGTCGTATGCGTGTTTGGCGCCGTGCAGGTGAGCGCCACAATCAGGACTGCATACGACCGAGGCACACAGGGCCAACACCCGGCATCATGGTGTGGGGAGCGATCTCCTACACTGGCCGTACACCACTGGTGATCGTCGAGGGGACACTGAATAGTGCACGGTACATCCAAACCGTCATCGAACCCATCGTTCTACCATTCCTAGACCGGCAAGGGAACTTGGTGTTCCAACAGGACAATGCACGTCCGCACGTATCCCGTGCCACCCAACGTGCTCTAGAAGGTGTAAGTCAACTACCCTGGCCAGCAAGATCTCCGGATCTGTCCCCCATTGAGCATGTTTGGGACTGGATGAAGCGTCGTCTCACGCGGTCTGCACGTCCAGCACGAACGCTGGTCCAACTGAGGCGCCAGGTGAAAATGGCATGGCAAGCCGTTCCACAGGACTACATCCAGCATCTCTACGATCGTCTCCATGGGAGAATAGCAGCCTGCATTGCTGCGAAAGGTGGATATACACTGTACTAGTGCCGACATTGTGCATGCTCTGTTGCCTGTGTCTATGTGCCTGTGGTTCTGTCAGTGTGATCATGTGATGTATCTGACCCCAGGAATGTGTCAATAAAGTTTCCCCTTCCTGGGACAATGAATTCACGGTGTTCTTATTTCAATTTCCAGGAGTGTAGATAAGGAGCAGCGGAGGCCCTATAACACTACCTTGGGGAACGCCTGAAATCGCTTGTGTTTAACTCGATTATTTTTTATCAGTTGCTACGAACTGTGACCTCTCTGACAGTAAATCACGAATCCAGTTACATATCTGAGATAACATTCCACAAGCACGCAAATCACTAGAAGAAGTTTATGAGATACAGTGTCAAACGCCTTCTGTAAATCTAAATATATGGAATCAATTTGAAATCCCTTGTCAATAGTAGTCAGCGCTTCATGACGGTAAAGAGTCAGTTGTGTTATACAAGAACGATGTTTTCTAATTCCTTGTGTGTCGATAGGCCGATCTCTTCGAGGTAATTCATAATGTCCGAACATAACATCTATTCAAAAATCCTGTTGCATATCGTTGTTAATGACATGGGCCTGTAATTTAGTAGTTTACCCGTACTGCTTTTCTTGAATATTGGTGTGACCTGTGCAACTTTCCAGTCTATGGGTACGGATCTCCGTCTAGTGAGCGATTGCATATGATTGTTAAGTATGGAGCTATGGTATCAGCATACTCTGAACGAAACCTATCTGGTATACGGTCTGTACCGGAATATTTGCTTTTATTAAGTGGTTTAGGTTGCTGCACTACTCCGAGGATATCTACTTCTAAGTTACTCATGAGGGGAGCTGTCCTTATCTCGAATTCTGGGGTATTCACTCGCACTTCGTCTTCTTTGGTGAAAGAATTACGGAAAGCCGTGTTTAGTAACTCTACTTTGGCAGCGCTTTGGCAGTATTTCCATTGCTATCGCACAGAGAAGGCATTGATTATGTCCTGCCACTAGCGTACTTTACACACGACCAGAATTTATCTGGATTTTTTGCTAGATTTTGAGACAAAGTTTCGTTGTGGAAACATTTATGAGCCGCACGGTGTAGCCGCGCGGTCTGGGGCGCCTCGTCACGGATGGTGCGGCTCCCCCCGTCGGAGGTTCGATTCCCCCCTCGAGCACGGGCGTGTGTGTTGTCCTTAGGGTAAGTTAGTTTAAGTAGTGTGTAAGCTTAGGGACCGATGATCTCAGTAGTTTGGTCCCATAGAACTTACCACAAATTTCCAATTACCAAACATTTGTGAGCATTTGGCATTGAAGTCCGCGCTAAACTTCGAGCCTTTGTGAAAGATCGCCAATCTTGGAGATTTTGGGTTCGTTTAAATCTGACATGGTTTCATCGTCGTTTCTACAACTATTCTGACCTATTGTGTGTACCAAGGAGGGCCAGCTCCGTCGTTTGTTAATTTATTTCGTATAAGTCTCTGTCGATACTATTTCTCTGAATTGAAGCCACATCTGGTCTACACTTACGGGTACATTGTTAATTTGGAAGGTGTGGAGATTGTCTTTCAGGAAACCGTCAAGTGAATTTTATCTGCTTCTTTGAATAGGTGTGTTTTACGTTTATTTTTGGAAGATTTGGGGGTTACAATATTCAATCTCGCTACGACAACTCTATGTGCACTGATCCATGTGTCCGTTTTGATGCTCGTTACTACCTCAGGATTAATTTGTTGCTTAGAGATCAAGTGAGTTTTCACAACCGTTTACTATTCGAGTGGGCTACGGCAACTTAACGTCTGCTGGTTTTAACAAACTAATATTCCTATTTTAATAAATTTTTTACAAACATTATCAAAATTCCTAGTGGGAAAGAGTAAAATTTTTGAATCTCACATCATATACAATCGTAACAAAGGTTTACATGATACCGACGGTATACAGAAGAAAATTTTACCGTTTATTGTTAGTTTTATACCAGCATAGAAAAAACTCCACGCAATTAAAGAGAAGACAAATAAATACTACACACCTACAGATAACATGTTAGTTAAACACAAATCCTGATGCACTCAGGTGAAATAGAAAATGTGAGTTATTGAAACAAACGAGTTTGCTTGAGATGTGAATGTCTCGGAAAACATTGGTAACAAAACAAACTTTATCTTCAGTGCTACGAGTGGGAGTACTTGGAAATAAGGGTACTTAATATAGTTATATAGTAATATCTCGGCATCGTTGAATTCATCAGATAAATTGAGCTACAGAAACTCCATAAAAATCGCCTAGTATAAGAGGGTGCTGAAAAGTAGTGCCCCAGAATCTTTTATACTGTTGTCAATGTCGGGTTGAGATACCGCATGGCATGCATATTACTTGATCGACTTTCCTACTTCGTTCAAGAAAGCTGCAGTGCTCTGCCGCTAGAAAGTTCACAAGTGTAGCGCGTAACATGGCGGTGTGTAACTTAACTACGTCGGAGTACTCCTGAAGTGAGACAAAGGAAACTGGAAATTTGTCAATGATTTCTTTTACATTATTTAGGGTGTGGGCAATGGGTTGCCTAACAACAATATCAGAAACTGAGTCCGCCTTGATCCAAAACACCTTGTTATTCGGTTATTTTTTTATTGTCCCAAACTAGTTTTGGCGACATCAGTGGGTATTTTTAATCTAAAGCATGCAGAAAATAGCATGGTTATACAAACACAGTGGCACATTATTACATTTTTACTATTCGTATTTTGAAATATAGTTTCTATGGATACTTTCATACTACCTTATTTATTGTATGTTACAGCATGTTTTGAGAATTATTGTCGCTGTTTGCGACATATTTTCTGTGCGCTCCCATACGTGGGTAATGTTTCTTCTAAAATCGCTAGAAACTTGAAGAAACATAAAGTGGATGTGATATTCCGCCCACCAGCTAAGACTGCAGCCTTGTTGGGATCCGTTAAGGATGATTTGCTCTTGCGAAAGGCGGGAGTTTATGAAATCCCTTGTGAGTGTGGCAAACGTTACATAGGGCAAACCACGCGCACTGTACAGGAACGATGCGTCGAACACCAGCGGTACACACGTCTTCTTCAGTCCAACAAATCAGCAGTTGCCGAACATTGCGTTTCTACTGGCCATGCCATGGATTATAAAGATGTTTAGATTTTAACTACTGCTTCATCTTTCTGGGACTCAGTAGTTAAGGAAGCTGTAGATATACAACTAGCCGACAACCTGCTAAAACGTGACGAAGGATTTCATCTTGACAATGCTTGGAAACCGCTTATTTCACACCTTCGTTCGGAAAGAATTACTGCATCTTCACTTCTGACAGACGTTAGCAGTTTTAAAGATTAATTATTTATTTACAAGCACGGTGGATTCGCAGCAGCACTATTTTGTTTGCACTCTGCGCTTATATGTTTATCGTGCTATATACATCTTATCTATGACTAGCGCAGTAGTGGCGACTTTGATACCTTTGACGCATGCGCTTTCTATCCTCAGCAGCTTTGTATCACGTGACTCTCCGTATAAATAGTCACGCGCAAACGCTATGAACTCAGTCTCCGACTCGCCTTGAAGATGGCTGGGAGGTTTCCAGCCGAAATATCGCAAGAAGAATTGTCGCTGTCCCGAGTGCACGCCCGAAAGATGATGGAACTTTCTCACTTTGTTTCTGATCAAGAATATTATGCCATCTTGCTGTTCGCGTGTGTCGCGATAGGTGTATCGCATGTGGCGAGAAAGGCTATGAAAACTGTAGCGCGAATTACTACGACTTCTGTTCCTTTTTTATATGTCTGTGTGTGGTGGGGAAGTGGTTCTTCTGTGTGTATGTGCTTTCTGTTCTGTGTCCTTTGTCAGTTCTCTCAGAGCGGTAAAGAGTGTGTCGTTGCAAAGTGTTGTGTTTTCGTTTATTACATTTTTCCCTTCGACTATAGCCTTTTGTATGTAGTAATTTTCTTCAAGTGTTGGTTGTCGGTAGACTGTTGCAGTTATTCCAGAATGTGTAAAAAAAAATGTGTGTGAAATCTTATGGGACTTAACTGCTAAGGTCATCAGTCCCTAAGCTTACACACTACTTAACCTAAATTATCCTAAGGACATAAACACACACCCATGCCCGAGGGAGGACTCAGAATGTGTGGATCGGTATCGATATTGGTGGGGTTATGGTTTTTGTTCATTAGTGTTCTGCGAAAGTTAAATGTGTGCTGCCACTCTTTAGAGCTGTCGTGTGTTGTGTGTACCGCGTTCGGAAGTTTCTGCTTGTTTGCCCTATGTATTGGGCCTGACAGTAGTTGCAAGTGAATTTGTCTGAGGTTTTTCTGACTGGTTTTAGTCTTTTCTGAACGGTATTGTTTGTTCTGAACGTTACAGGGATCCCTTGCTTTTTACAAGATGTTTCCTATTCTATGTGATATTTAGTTATTGCTTAACATCATTGTGACAGGTGATAGAAAGAATCTTCCTGGCAGGATAAAACTGTGTGCCAGACGGAGACTCGAACTCGGGACCTTTGCCTTTCGCGGGCAAGTGCTGTACCAACTGAGCTGTCCAAGCACGACTCACGCCCCGTCCTCACAGCGTTACTTTACTTCTGCCAATGTCTCGTTTCCCACCTTCCAAACTTTACAGAAGCTCTCCTGCGAACCCTGAAGAACTAGCACTCCTGAAAGAAAGGATATTGCGGAGGCATGGCTTAGCCACAGCCTGGGGGATGTTTCCAGAATGAGATTTTCACTCTGCAGCGGAGTGCGCGCTGATATGAAACTTCTTGACAGATTTAAACTGTACAGGCAGAAGTAAAGCTGTGAGGAGGGGGCGTGAGTCGTGCTTGGGTAGCTCAGATAGTAGAGCACTTGCCCGCGAAAGGCGAAGGTCCCGAGTTCGAGTCTCGTTTCGGCACACCGTTTTAATCTGCCAGGAAGTTTCATATTAGCGCACACTCCGCTGCAGAGTGAAAATCTCATTCTGGAGGTGATAGAAAGTTTTAGAAGTTTTCACGTAAAAGATTCGGAGGCATTACTTTCAGCGGGCCAACCTACATTAGCTGGTGTATAAAACGAAGCGGACTCCAGTCTACCGCCTGCTGCCTGACTTGTCCAGGAGGAGTTCCCGTGCCGGCCGGTGACGGAGGTACCAGAGCAGGTGCTGCCGCGCCACGCCATCCGCCTCAGCACCGACCCCATGAGGACCGTCACCACGAACGCCGCCGTCTACCTGCCGCCCGCGCCCTCCAAGCCTGCAGAGCCGATCATCACGCCCGACAGCCTGCGACACGATGGGCCTTCCCAGCGTAAGAGCACCCTAAAAACTTTACTGCTGTGGTGGTCTTCAATCTCAAGATTGGACTGATGCGCCTCTCCATGCAAGTCTATCCTGCGCAAGCCTATTCATACTTGCATAGCTGCCAAAACCAACACCCATTTCGACCTGCTACACTACTGGCCATTAAAATTGCTGCACCAATACGAAATGCATATGATAAACGGGTATTCATTAGACAAATATATAATAGTAGAACTGACATGTGATTACATTTTCACGCAATTTGGGTGCATAGATCCTGGGAAATCAGTACCCAGAACAACCACCTCTAGCCGTAATAACGGCCTTGATACGCCTGGGCATTGAGACAAACAGAGCTCGGATGGCGAGTACAGGTACAGCTGCCCATGCAGCTTCAACATGATGCCACAGTTCATCAAGAGTAGTGACTGGCGTATTGTGACGAGCCAATTGCTCGGCCACCATTGACTAGACGATTTCAGTTGGTGAGAGATCTGGAGAATATGCTGGCCAGGGCAGCAGTCGAACATTTTCTGTATCCAGAAAGGCTCGTACAAGACCTGCAACATGCTGTCGTGCATTATCCTGCTGAAATGTAAGGTTTCGCAGGGATCGAATGATGGGTAGAGCCACGGGTCGTAACCCAATTGAAATGTAACGTTCACTGTTCAAAGTGCCGTCAGTGCGAACAAGAGGTGACCGGGACATGTAACCAATGGCACCATACCATCACGCCGGGTGATACGCCAGTATGGCGATGACGAATACACGCTTCCTATGTGCGTTCACCAAGATGTCGCCAAACACGGATACGACCATTATGATGCTGTAAACAGAACCTGGATTCATCCAAAAATATAACGTTTTGCCTTTCGTGCACCCGGTTTTGTTGTTGAGTACACCATCGCAGGCGCTCCTGTCTGTGAAGCGGCGTAAAGGGTAACCGCAGCCATGGTCTCAGAACTGGTAGTCCATGCTGCTGCAAACGTCGTCGAACTGTTCGTGCAAATGGCTGTTGTCTTGCAAACGTCCCCATCTATTGACTCAGGGATCGAGACGTGGCTGCACGACCCGTTACAGCCATGCGGATAAGATGCCTGTCATCTCGACTGTTAGTGATACGAGGCCGTTGGGATCCAGCACGGTGTTCCGTGTATTACCCTCCTGAACCCACCGACTCCATATTCTGCTAACAGTCATTGGATCTCGACCAACGCGAGCAGCAATGTCACGATACGATAGACCGCAATCACGATAGGCTACAATCCGACCTTTATCAAAGTCGGAAACGTGATGGTACGCATCTCTGCTCCTTACACGAGGCATCACAACAACGTTTCACCAGGCAACGCCGGTCAACTGCTTTTTGTGTATGAGAAATCGGTTGGAAACTTTCCTCATGTCAGCACGTTGTATTTGTCGCTACGGGCGCCAACCTTGTGTGAATGCTCTGAAAAAGCTAACCATTTGCATATCACAACATCTTCTTCCTGTCGGTTAAATTTCGCGCCTGTAGCACGTCATCTTCGTGGTGTAGCAATTTTAATGGCCAATAGTGTACTTCGATCTTCATCCCCCTCTACAATTTTTACCCCTCCTCCAGCAGTTCCTTCCATTGTAAATTAACCATTCTTTGATACCTCAAAATTTGTCATATTAACCAATCCTTCCTTTGAGTTACGTTGTACTACTTTGTTTTTATTTTCCTCGACTCGATTCAATGTTTCTTCACTAGTCATTCGATCAGCACATCTATTTTTTTATCTACTATCTATTTATCTATTTAGTCATACTCCAGAAAGGACTTCCCAACACTCGATTCCAACAAATTTCTGTTTTTTCAGGGATGCTCGTATTGCTGCTGCCACTCTGAATTTTACACGGCCCAGTCATGTTAATGCGAACACTTACGATAAGCACACCCCGACGGCAGGTGGTAGCAGTTGCAGTGGAAGAGATATAAAGCGTGTCAGGGGGACGCGGGAACCAGTGTCATCGTTGTAGTAATGCGGACATGGAGCGATTTATCTAACGACCAAAAGAGCATGATCAGTGACTTTCTGGCCAAGGGCGGAAGGATTCCCGAAACGACTAAGCTGGTTAACTGTTCGTGTGCCGCCATGGATACAGCATACCGCACATAGCAAAATGACACATTCCAGAACTGTGTCCGAGGCCACAACTGTGGGCCATGGGCCATAGGTGACAAGGGTGAACGACTGCTGCGGAGTTGTGTATGGATAAACAGATGTGTAAACGTTGAGCAACTGACCACCCAGCTGAACCAAGGGCCTACCGACGGTGTTTCCTCAACGACCGTTCAGGGAACGTTGCTAAGTACAGGCGTCCGCAGAGGACGTCTGGTTCATGCACCCATGCTGATTGCTGTCCACCAGCAACGAATGCTGCAGTTTGCTTGCCAGTACCACTGAGTGACATCAGGTGGTCTTTTCGGATGAGTCACGTTTTATTCTCCATCGAACTGATGGCCATTGGCGTCTACGGAGTGAAACGTCTTAAAGCAAACACCCTTCAAGAACCGTAGCAGGTGTCCAGGCCAGAGGAGGGAGCGTTACGGTCCGAGGAATGTTTTCGTGGCATTCTCTGGGTCATTTTGTCATTATGGAAGGCAGAGTGGATCAACACAAGTATGCGTCTGTCCTTGGGGACCATATTCAGACTTCTGACGATTGGTCACATTAATGTTTATGACATCTCTTCTTCGCCCACGGTCGCAGCTTCGAATCCTGCCTCGGGCCTGGATGCGTGTGATGTTCTTAGGTTAGTTAGGTTTACGTAGTTCTAAGTTCTAGGGGACTGATGACCTCAGAAGTTAAGTCTTGTAGTGTTCAGAGGCATTCGTATCATTTTTTTCTTCCCCCATGATTACTTATTTTGCTGCGCAAATAGCAAAACACATCTGTTACTGACATCCTGAGGTGTCGTGTATTCCGCCGGAAGTATGTATCGTCCACGCACAGTATTTCGACAACGTGACTCATTGTCTTCGTCAGGAGCTACTGGAGATTGTTCGTCGAGTGGAATGGCTCAAATATTTTTACCTACTGCCTTCAACCTCCATGGTCGATTCTAGGCGTTCCGTCTGCAGTCCGTTCCCACTAGAATGACGCATTTACTTCCCTTAGTACCTATTTCCCTAACAAAATTCCCTCATCGTCGCCTGACGTAATCCTACTACACGCCATTACCCTTGTTTTACATTTGTCAAATTTCATCTCATTATCTCTTTAAAAGACACTACGCATTTCACTCGGCTGACCTCCCAAGTTCTTTGACGTCTTTGACAGAATTACAGTGCCATCGGCCAACCTCAAAGTTTTATTTCTTCTCCAAGAACCTTAATTCCCTTTTCAGATTTCTCTTTACTTTCCTTTAGTGCTTGCTCTTTGTACAGATTGACTAACACCAGTACATCCCTATCTCTCTCCCTTCTCTATTACCACTTCGCTTTCATTCCCTTCGACTCTTAAGCCTGCCAGGTCAGCCGAGGACGCTAATGCGCTGCTTCTTGGACTCGGATACGGGCGCCGGCCCCGGATCCAATCCGCCCAGCGGATTAACGACGAGGGCCGGTGTGCCGGCCAGCCTGGATGTGGTTTTTAGGCGGTTTCCCACATTCCACTAGGTGAATACTGGGCTGGATCCCATGTCCTGCCTCAGTTACACGACTAGTAGGCATTTGTAAACGTTCGCGCTATTTCGTGGCTTACATTAGCCATAGACACCTGGGGTACACTAATTCCATCCTCCGACACTAACATCGCCAAATCCATAGTAACAACGGTGACCCCACGATGAAGAGGAATTAAGGCCCAAGGAAATGAAGAAGATGATGATAAAAGTATTAAGGCTTCGCACAACTGCGATGTTGAGTAACAAACCCCAAGTAGTCAAATAAGGTTGAAAGGTTTATTTGTAGCATATTCCTTCCATTACGTTTAGAGAATCATCGCTGTAGTTGAGAACTTTTCTCCGTAATGTGTTGTTTATTCGTATAGTCTGTTTTTCTTGTTTCATTAAATCTTCATTTCTTTGTAATAAATTTTCAGCACTTTGTAAATTACAGACTGAGGTGTTCCATAACCAAGTAGCGTAGGCTTGCATGTTTCTGAGGAACATAACAAATAAATAAACAAATTTATTTCATCTGTGAAGAACGATGGCAGATATGTCAAAGAGCCCAGGTAATCCCACGTTAACACATAGCCATTGGCCATTCTTGACTGAGCACTCTGCGTACTGAACTTACGCTTAACAAGCAACTGCCTCAGCCCACGAGTAACAGAAAGGTGAACATTCAATCATGTGACCATTTTCAACTATGTTTGACCACGGCTATACCGTAACCATCATCCACCTACTGGAGGACTTCCATAGGAGTTTGCCCAGGAACTGATGTCACAACAACGTTCGTGCTACCTGCTGCCTGAGGGGTGTGCTCTCTAGCTTACGGCACAAAACACTTAGCGTCCACTTCTGAGTTTTCTGCCATGCACAGAAAACGTGCATTAACTGCAGTGCTGCGGGCTTGCACGTAGAAATTTAGTGCATCAGTTGGTAGTAATAACACGGTCCACGCCCTTGAAATTTGCTTCCTTTTCCGCCAGGCTATCTTTTAATATGTGCCTTCTTCCCCTAACGTACGAGTGAACAACGAAACACATATATTTAGTTATTTACGAGTATTTATTTATTTGCTATTTTCTTTTGTGTGTTATCTATATAAAAGAACGGGCCGAATGTTGCACATGAATTAGCAGGAAGATATCACATAATATTTTAATATCATTCAAATGTGTTTAGTAATAACTATGCACTGTTCTTTATGAGGGAAAAAATCTACGTACTCTAGGAAAAAACAAAAATAAAAAAGTTTGCATACTACCATTTGACAATCTGGTGCACAGACATCTGTTCATCCTGAGTCGAGAAGACTGGTCTATCATACTATGCAGCACTGACGATCAGAAATTTTGTATTTTATAATTCTGGACTACTCTACTACACAACACTACATCTACATCTACATCTACATGATTACTCTGCAATTCACATTTAAGTGCTTGGCAGAGGGTTCATCGAACCACAATCATACTATCTCTCCACCATTCCACTCCCGAAGAGCGCGCGGAAAAAACGAACACCTAAACGTTTCTGTTCGAGCTCTGATTTCGTAATTTTATTTTGATGATCATTCCTACCTATGTAGGTTGGGCTCAACAAAATATTTTCGCATTCGGAAGAGAAAGTTGGTGACTGAAATTTCGTAAATAGATCCCGACGCGACGAAAAACGTTTTTGCTTTAATGACTTCTATCCCAACTCGCGTATCATATCTACCACACTCTCTCCCCTATTACGTGATAATACAAAACGAGCTGCCCTTTTTTGCACCCTTTCGATGTCCTCCGTCAATCCCACCTGGTAAGGATCCCACACCGCGCAGCAATATTCTAACAGAGGACGAACGAGTGTAGTGTAAGCTGTGTCTTTAGTGCACTTCTTGCATCTTCTAAGTGTCCTGCCAATGAAACGCAACCTTTGGCTCCCCTTCCCCACAATATTATCTACGTGGTCTTTCCAATTGAAGTTGTTCGTAGTTTTAACGCTACGCTAACAAAACTGTGTTACACAACACCACACTACTGCAAGTGGTATCCTGGATTTCTCATTTGTCTGGAGATTTAGCCCTCGGCGCGCTGAGTTGGAACTCAGGATTCGCAGGGGCTGTCCCGCTGCGCCACTCAAGATGCAGAGATTGGGAGATGACTGTCAGGGTCTCAAGATATGCTTCCTGCTCCTTCCCGAGGCTCATCCCCTCACTCCTTCCAGAAGCTTGTTGTGGGTCCATGTTTCTCCGTGGCACGTCTCGTAATCACGATGAAAAGCCTCTTCTCAGTCTTCTCTAGTCCATCTAGGTTTGTAGCCCATAAGCTGATATTTTAACTGTAAGCGAGCTATGTTTGTGTCACAGTTCCTCATTCCGTATTACACTGTACACTGTAGCATTTCCAAATTCATTCCTTTCCTGGTTTGTATCGTCTTGTCCAGTGGCACATTCGCAGACGATGTGATCTGAGGTGCTCATCACTCGACATTCACAAGTATCTAGGGCGTGCTCCTGTATTTTTAGTAAGTAGCTGGGATACGCACAATGTTCCGACAGGTAGCGTATAGCTCTCTCAAAATGAAATATTTGGTTTTTGTTCTCTCTTTTATGTTATGAAAGAACTGGTAGATTCTCCTTCCTGTTTCTGCCTTGTCCCAGATTTCTTGCTATTCTGTATCAATACGAGGCGTTGTTACTTTAATAGATACGGCCTTTGTCCCCGGTAATTCCTTCATCTTGTCATGTCCACCCTTTTTAAGCAAGTGCCGAGCACCTCTCTTACCTTCTGCTAGATCACAGGTAGCAAGCCTAATGTTACCAGCAGCGCCTCATTCGACGCTGTTCTATTCGCGTCTGTCAGGCGCAGAAGCACACTTCTCTGTGCTCGCCACATATGCGAGGCAGAACGTGTCGACAGGAGCTTTTCCGCAGGCGTCACGACGTACAGGATGTTCTTCCGACCGCCGGCGCCGGGCGAGTTCGAGCCGGCGCAGTCGGTGGCGCCCATCCTGTGCTACCGGCCGACGCCGGCGCCGCTGGCGTCGCTATCCGAGTACCGCGACCGCTTCCGGGTGTGGGAGTCGCGCCCGCCCCAGCGGCCGGAGCACGAGTTCCGGCCGCCGTACCCGCCCATGGCCTCCACCACCACCTACACGGACAGGTGTGCTTCCCGCCCGGCAAGTCGGTTTTGTCTCCTTATCGTCACTTTAACTTTTATGAAATGTAGCACGGTGACCTCTGTGCCCATTACAAAATAACGCCACCTGATAAACTGCCGAGAATGAATTAATCGAAATTACACTACTGGCCATTAAAATTGCTACACCACGAAGATGACGTGCTACAGGCGCGAAATTTAACCGACAGGAAGAAGATGGTATGATATGCAACTGATTAGCTTTTCAGAGTATTCACACAAGGTTGGTGCCGCTGCCGACACCCACAACGAGTTGAAATGAGGAAAGTTTCAAGCCGATTTCTCATACACAAACAGCAGTTGACCGGCGTCGCCTGGTGAAACGTTGTTGTGGTGCCTCGTGTAAGGAGGAGAAATGCGTACCATTACGTTTCCGACTTTGATAAAGGTCGGATTGTAGCCTAATCGCGATTGCGGTTTATCGTATCGCGACACTGCCGCTCGCGGTGGTCGAGATCCAATGACTGTTAGCAGAATATGGAATCGGTGAGTTCAGGAAGGTAATACGAAACGCCGTGCTGGACCCCAACGGCCTCGTATCACTAGCAGTCGAGATGACAGGCATCTTATCCGCATGGCTGTAACGGATCGTGCAGCCACGTCTCGATCCCTGAGTCAACAGACGGGGACGTTTGCAAGACAAAAGCCAACTACACGAACAGTTCGACGACGTTTGCAGCAGTATGGACTATCAGCTCAGAGACCATGACTACGGTTACCCTTGACGCTGCTTCACAGACAGGGGCGCCTCCGATGGTGTACTCAACGGCGAACCTGGGTGCACAAATGGCAAAACGCCATTCTCTCGGATCAATTCAGGTTCTGTTTACAGCATCATGATGTCCGCACCCGTGTTTGGTGACATCGCGGTGAATGCACATAGGAAGCGTGTATTCGTCTCGCCATACTGGCGTATCACCCGGCGTGATGTTATGGGGTGCCATTGGTTACACGTCTCGGTTACCTCTCGTTCGCACTGACGGCACTTTGAACAGTGGAGTTACATATCAGATGTATTACGACCCGTGGCTCTACCCTTCATTCGATCCCTTCGAATCCCTACATTTCATCAAGATAATGCACGACCGCATGTTGCAGGTCCTGTACGGGCCTTTCTGGATACAGAAAATGTTCGAGTGCTGCCCTGGCACCAATTGAAAACGTCTGGTCAATGGTGGTCGAGCAACTGGCTCGTCGCAATACGCCAGTCACTACTCTTGATGAACTGTGGTATCATGTTGAAGCTGCATGGGCAGCTGTTCCTGTACACGCCATCCAAGCTCTGTTTGACTCAATGCCCAGGCATATATAGGCCGTTATTATGGCCAGAGGTAATTGTTCTGGGTACTGATTTGTCAAGATCTATGCACCCAAATTATGTGAAAATGTAATCACATGTCAGTTCTCGTATAATATATTTCTCCAATGAATACCCGTTTATCATCTGCATTTCTTCTTGCTGTAGCAATTTTAACGGCCATTAGTGTATGTGCAAGGGATATTCGGAAAGTGAGGAACGATCGGTCGCGACATGGAAACCATTGCTAAAATCCGACGAGGCTTTTCACAGACTTTTGGGCAGTGTCTCTATACGCTCGTCGATCGCATCAAGACGCTTGTTTCAATTGCGCGAGCACTGTGAGCGAGTACATGTGCCTAGAACAACCATGTTTCTCGCCAAGTAATAGGACCCGCTGAGGGGCTTCGCCTTAATGAATGCAGCCCACCTAACACAACTGCGACGCACTTCCTTCTTCATGGCAATTCTCACCCGCACTCTGCAGGGGCAATAAAGACGCTCCTGCAGCCTTTTCGATGGGAAGTGTTCGATCACCCACAGCACAGTCCTAAATTGCTCGTCCTGAGTGTCATCTCTGTTCACATGAAACGATGGATACGAAGACAATACTTGGGCGCAGGCTACGCACTGTAGACCAGCGTAGAGAATTATCGGAAAGCAAAGAATGGTGCCTTCTACGACGATGGTGTTCGAAATTTGGTATAACTCTCCGACAAATGTCTAAGTCAGAGCGGCGACTGTGTAGGGAAGTGGCTGGGAGGTGTGGCTAAATGTGCAAAGAAAACAGTTTTGATTTTCACTGTGGTTTCCATTTCGCGACCAGTTGGAACTTACTTTCCGAACAGTCCTCGTATATCGTGAGAAAGCTAAGAGAGGCCGCTGAAAATATACACAGAAGCAGTAAATACGCTGCCTGACAAAAGGCACAGAAATGGGATGAGAAGAAAAATTATGCTTGAGAGGTTAAGAGGGTATGTGACGTTATTTTAATGATTGCAAAATGGAATCAAATTTACAAAGGACTTGGCAGTATGAACCGACCTATCTGTGCGAAGTTATAGCCTCTCCCTCCGTGATGCACGCACTGATTCGGCTGGAAAGGGTGTCATAACGCCATTGTATCCTCTCTTGGGGCAATCTGTCCGATAACTATTGTAACTGGACCTTGACATCCAGGGTAATGGCGCTGACTTCCGACCTGGCCGCACGCATGTTTTGTCGGGGACAGATGTGGGGATCGTGCTGACTGTGACACTATCTCAGTGATATATCCTTTACCAACGGGAATATCACACAAAAATACATCTCACCGACCACTGAAAAGTTTATTGTAAACAAACTACAAAAATATTCAAACGGGTGTGAATTCCCAAGGGACCAAGCTGCTTAGGTTATCGGTCCCTAGACTTACACACTACTTAAACTAACTTATGCTAAGGACAACACACACACCCATGCCCGAGGGAGGACTCGAACCTCCGGCGGGAGGGGCCGCGCGGTCTGTGACATGACGCCACAAACCGCGCGGCCAACAAACTACATGTCACACAGATAATGTCACTGACTCTATCGCAACAGTCACTACGAAAGAAAAAACTTGGGTCTTCTTGAAGTGAGTGTGATCAACAGCAAAATCAACGTCAGAGTTCCACAAAGTTGGAGATCGTAAGTTTGACCAAACTAATGTCTGAAGCGAAACATAAAACTTCCCAATTAGTTGAATAAGTTACGTTGATAAACACTAACCAAAAGTTAAAGTCCGGAGTTGTTGGCAGACATTAAAGTACAAAAGCCGTTACAGAATCACAGCGCACCCTTGGAATTTCTTGGAGTCACAATACGCTGATGAAGTCCCGACGACAGAACCAGAGCAGTTGTCTAAGATTGTGAGAATGCTACGAGCATTAAGTCCAAGAATATCAAGCGCTGAAGAAGTAGTGAAGCACAGTATACCATGGCCTCTCGGCGTCGCACCGCAACATTGGCAAAGTCCGGTCCCTCGATGACGTGCGGAGTGGAGAGGTTTTAGTGTGGTAGCGGGTCATGTCCTGACAAAGTTTTCCTGGGACTGCTCGCTCTGCATGAACCGATTGGATCGAAAGCACGAGCGTAAATAATTGCCCCGGGGAGTAATACCCCATGTGTGATTAAGCCCAGTCGATATCTGTGGAAGCAGGAAATACGTAGCCCCGGGTACGCCGATCGTAGCTGTGCGCACGTCTTTGTGTGCTGACTCGGCCGCTGGTGACGCCCTCTGCTGGTCTTGTGGCGTGGCTCACCGGTTTCAGTTGCCATGGTTTCTTCTCCGTCAGTGCGCAACCCGTGGTACTGCCGCTGTGATATACAAAGGACGCTCAAGAAGTTTTGCACAGTCGTCTCTAATTTTTTTTATTTCTTGCAGGAGGAGAACGAAATTTTTTGCGTACATACTTGGTACACTTAGCTATAAGGTGGTATATAAAATATTTTTTTTTTACAGGTGAGACATAATGGGCCGTGACTACAGCTTGCGACTACGGTCGGTGATGGAGTTCCATTTCAAGACCGGCGATGACTCTGCTTCATCGATTCACTGGGACTTGCTCCCTGTTTATGGGGAGGACACAGTGAATTGCAGCAGTATCCAGCGGTGGTTGCAGAGGTTTAAAGAAGGTCATTTCTCTTTACTGGAAAATCCACGATGCGTTAGACCACCGACGGCAGTGAGTGATGTGAATAAGGAGGCCATTGATCAAATCATCCAAAATAACAGATGTGTTACGACACGACAGCTTGCTGACATGACTCATTTGACATTGGGCATTGTCGTATCACTGGTACAACCACTAGGGCACAGAAAAATCTGTGCTCATTGGGTGCTTAGATTATTGACAAGAGAAATGAAAACGATGAGGAAGAATGTGTGCGAGAGTCTCAGGAAAACCTTTACTGAAGAGTGGAAGCAGTGTTTTGACGGATCCATTACCCAGGATGAAACATGGTTGTTTTTGTCCGAACCTGAGAGCAAAACCCAATCTATGGAGTGGCGTTATCCGGGTTCCACTCGGAAGAAGAAAGCATGACCTTCACGAACAGCAGGCCGAAAGGTGATGGCCTCCTTCTTCTGGGATCAGTGTGGTGTCATTTTCATTGACTTTCTAGAATCTGACTCCACAATTAACTGAGAGCGTTACTATTTGTCACTGGAAAATCTGCGACGTGCCATCAAGACCCACAGACCACAGCTTCAGAATCAGCTCAACCGACTACTTCATGACAATGCCAAATTCCATACAGCCCTTATGACGCAGGAGAAAATCAGGAAAATGTGTTGGAAAATTGTTCCTCATCTTCCCTACAGTCCGGACTTGGCTTGATCTGATATTTACCACTTTGGTCGACTGAAGGCCCACCTGCGCGGTTAAACATTTGATAGTGAGAAAGACCTTATTTCCTGTGTCAAGCGATAGTGTAAAAGTAAATCCCCAGAATTTTACCAAAGTTACATCATGGAAATAACGTTGGGCCAGATGCGTCACAGCTGGAGGCGGCTACAGTGAGTAGGCTCAATGTATAGCTAAATTTTCCAAATATGTTCACAAAAAATTTCATTCTCCTCCTGCAAAAAATAAAAAAATAGAGACGACTGTGGAAACATTTTTTAACGCTCTTTGTATGTTGTGCGGGCACCTATTGGCGTCTGCTATTCGTGTCCTCACAGCACTCTAGCGTCACGTAGACACTTTGAAGACACACGTGTCATGTGTAGAGCAACATTGTCCTGCATGGCACCACGATACTGTTTCATTAGAGGTATCACACGAGAAAGCAGGATATTCGTGACGTACCGTTGCGGCTCCACTGTTCAATTAGTTAAGACCAGCCATGACATGACGTCATAACTGATGGTTCACCACACCATGACGTCAGGAGTAACACCACCGTGCCTATCCAGAATACTGAAAGAATGGACCTCTCCCCAGAGAGCTTTTATACCCACTGCTGGTCGTCCAGGGTAATAGCGAAATGCGAGTCATCAGTGAATTCAATGCGAAGCCGTTCATCAGTATTTCACGCTTGCGTGTCATGGCACCATTGCAAACATAACCGTTTGTGTTGTAGCCTATGCTCAACCAGTGGTGCAAGATTATACCGAATGTTGCCGTGAGTCCAGTATTTGTTCTCAGATCACAGGCGCAGATGTCTATAGCGTATGATGTTGCTGCACAATACGGCGATAACTCCGTTTTGGTGGTCATATGTGGTTAGGAACCTCACATTCCCATGTAGTCTAACGTCGGGTAGCTATCATATAGGAATGCGCCACAAATCTGCATATTACGCAGGTCGACCAACAGGCCAAATGGAGTCCCACAACGAGGCCCCTTTCACACTCTGTCAAACGATGATGATGATGATGATAACGCTGCCTGAGCCAGTACGCCGAGCCTCCGTGTCCTTCACGGATATCACTCAAAATCGAACGCTCTTCACGCACCTTGTATACCCTATCACGCCTTGCAACAACACTAAACATGGACAATATCAGCGCATTCTGGTGGTCATGTTACCTATCGCAGAAAACAGCATCTCTGATCATCTATATACCCACGTCTACGAAATTACATTGACATCAGGTCACGTCTTCTGCGTGTTCCACTTTGTTTATCGGCAGTGTGTACTGAACTTTATACCAAGATATCATCGCCGAAAACTACTGTCCCGCCGTCAGGAGGTGTCCCATTTGTATGGACCTCTCCAGACGAAACAAGTGTCGACCGCGAACGTGTGCACCTGTGCAAGGCTTCTAACAAAGAGAGGAATGTTTGATAGTAAATAATCTAGCAAAGGAAATGCAGATTGTGGACCTTTTTGCAAAGATCAACCCATTGGTAAGTTTGTTTTAGAGCTGATATTTTATTTCGAGCTTTCTCATATTTACATTGCAAATTAATCCCTTAATAAAAATTCAAAGAGAAAGGGAACTGGAATTTGATAATCACGAAGTAGACGGAATTACGGAATTATGATACCTAGGAAGCAACGTAACTCCACTGGATGACGAAAAAAGTATACTAGCAGAACAATGAAGAACTAAAACCCAGAATCGGATTTTGGTTGCGGTCATTAAAAAAAAGTTGGTAACTTAATTAAAAGGGCAGCGACCGTTAAAAATTTCATACAGTTTCAAGCGCTCTCTTCTTCTCCTCTTCTGTGTCCTGTGATACGGTAACCAATGTCTTTCGAAGGCTGCGACATAGGCAGAAAGTAAAACTTCTGTGAGTGAAAGACGTGGTTAGTTCCTGTATCATGACAAGTAGCTCTAGGCCTCTGTTCTTCCTTGTGGTTGACGACGACCTTATTGAAACGTATTGAAGGGTAGCGAGTCCGAGGTCAGAAAAACTTGAAGTGAAGTAGCGGTAGGTCTCATTTTAGTTCATTCCTCACTGTGTTAAGAGCGCATCCGGTCTGACGCCTGCTGCGAGACGCCGCCGCCGCGAACGAGCTTTCCTCTTAGTACGTGGCGGCTTGCACAAAGGGAAAATTTGCCTCTTCATCAGTTTGAACTGAATGTCAAATTGTCATTCAGGTATAGACGTCACCATATTTACTCAGCGTGTGCGACTACTTTGGGCTTTGGCCAGAAACCGATAGCGCCAGTTGTGTGATAGTAAAACACCGCAGTCATCGTCTTCATCGCGACCTCTCCCTCTCTCCCTCCCTGTCTCTCTCTCTCTCACTATCATGTATCGTGATTCCGTTCATGCATTCTCTCCTAATCCAGTGCCATACTCGGCATGAACAATAGGTTATGGAAATTTTGGGTTTTCTTAAACAATCTTTTTCTTTTCATCAACATCACCTTTGTCCCCTTCGAATTAATACCCCTCACATAGAATATACTGGTGATAGCGCATTTTCTAAACTTGGAAGTACTTCGGGAACTCAACTTTCGTTATGGTGTTCAGCTGCTTTACCAGTTCTTTCATGGTTCTCGGTATCATCGGGAATAGATGAAAGTTGCAAGGGGCCATATCCGATGAATAGGGTAGCTGAGACAAGGTAACGGTTTTGTTTTTTGCGAAAAAAATCACAAACAAGCTTTGAAGTATGAGCCTGAGAATTATCGTAATGCAATTTCCACTTGTGCTTTTGCCATATTTCTAGTTTTTTTCTTCTGGTTGTTTCATGCAAACGGCGCATAACTTCAGGTAGTATTCCTTAATGACCATACGACCATAAGGTAGGAACTATCCTGTATTAATTGAATAAAACAGTGAGATGTACCTTCAAATGTGATCGAGCTCTTCGAATTATTTTCGGCCTTGACTCTTCAGTCAGGTTTCATTGGAACGATTGCGCCTTGGTTTCGACGTCATACCCAGATATCTAAGTTTCGTCACCTGTTATAACCTTCTTTAGACGTTCTGGGTAGTTGTCGACTTCATTCAGCAACTACTGACCGATGTCTACGCTACGTCGTTTCCGATAGAAATTCAACAATTTCGGGGCAAATAGTGCTCCTATACGTTTCATGCCAAAACATCTGAAAAAATTGCTTGCAGTGAGCCAAAGGATATGACGATATCATCAGCAACTTCTCTGAGGGTGATTCGGCGATTTTCCAGAAAGGTTTTCTCTGTTTCTCCCACATTGTCGTCACTATTGTTGCGCCAGAGCGTGCAGGTTGGTCGTCGCCATCAACGTCTTCTCGACCCTCTTTGAAACGTTTATACTACTTGTAAACTTTTTCTTATTCACAGAAGATTCGCCAAAAGCCACTATCTCTGTTTAGAATGCCTTGCTGCCGTGTATTCCATTTTTCAAGCAAACTTAAATGTAAATTCTTTGATCCATCTTTTTCGGAAGTAAAAGTTCGCCGAGCACAGTAAAACACCTAAAACGTTTTCGATTGTCAACAATGAACTAAATATTCAAAACAGATGAAAATGCAAACATACGTCTGGAGAACGTGTACCAACAAGATATAAAAAAATTACTACTTTGTTTGCTTTTATGTAGCTACTCTTCATCTCTTGTTCAGGTCTCAATTGACATATCCTGTGTTTCTTTGTTCGGTATTCGATTCAACGTCAGTGAAGGCTGTTCTTGGTTCCTTTTCATAATTTACTCTTATCAAACACTCTAAGACACAAAGAAGGACACGATGCGCCACAAAGGAATTATGTGAATGGGACAGAATTCAGGAGATGTTACTTGTATGTAAAGACAAACAAACGAGTACAATTCCACAAAAAAATTTACAATTGATGCAGAGAAACAGCCTCACGAATTGTACATATAAATAACACGTAACGCTTTGATCCACCTCTGGCCTTTATGCGAGCAGTTATTCGGATTGGCATTAACTGATAGAGTTGCTGCACGTCTCACTGGGGGCTCGATTGTCAAAATCCCGAGATGGTTGGAGGGCCTTGCCCATAATGCTCCAAACGTTCTCAATTGAGGAGAGATCCGGCGACCTTGCTGGAAAAAGATTGGTTGGCCAAGCACGAAGGCACGCAGTGAAATCTCTCGCCGTGAGCGGACGGACATTATTTTGCTGAAATCTAAGTCTAGGATGGATTGTCATGAAAGGCAACAAAACAGGGCGTAGTACATATTAAACGTACCACTTTGCTTTAAGGGTGCGATGGATGACAAACAAAGGGGTTGTGCTACGATAAGAAATGGCGTCTCTGACTATCACTCCTTCTTTTCGGCAGTACGACGGGCGATATTCAGGTTGGGGTCCCACCACTGTCTGAGGCGTCTCTAGGCACCTCTTCTCTGCCCATCGGGACTGAATTCGTAGCGGTAATCACCACTGAAGTCAATTCTACCGCAGTGAATAAGATTCCAGACCGAAGAGGTTTCTGGAGACATCCCCGACACTGGCGGAATACCAAGCTGATTGTCGACCGCCGCACGGCCTGTCAACGTGGGCTGATGATCTGCAATGCCGTTTCTTTTCTTTGCAGAGCCACTTCGTTGTCATCCACGACACTCTTAAAACACAGCAGTACATCCACTACATTCTATGCCCCGTTTTGTTGCCGTTCACGGCAAGTCATCTTGGGCTTACATTTCATCGAGATGATGCCCTCCCGCACATGGTGAAAGTTTCTACTGCTTGTCTTCGTGCTGCAAGATCCTACCTTGGCTAGCAATTTGGGCAGATCTCGTTTGGACCATTATGGGCAAGGCCCTCCCACTAGCTCGGGAGTTTGATGATGTGACGCACCAGTTGAACAAAGTTTGGCACGGTATTCCTGAGGAGGACATACAACAGTTAGTCAACTGATGCCAAGCCGAATAATTGCCTGCATAAGAGCCAGAAGGGACCAATGCGTTATTGACTTGCTCCATTTTTGATTCTCTTTCTCTTGCATAAATCATTCACTTTTTTTCTGAAATTGTAATCATTTGTTTGTCTGTACATGTACATCACATTTACTGATTTCCGTCCGATTCGAATCATTCCTTCGTGGTGTGTCATTTTTTTTCTTAGAATGTATATTATCGTCTACACCTGCATCCATATTCCGCAAGCCAGCTGACGGTACGTCCTTTAACCAGTACTTTTTTTTCAAATACATTTGAGCTGTAATCACCATCTACTTCCCTCAGTCTTCTGGTTGATCGGAGACTCTCTACAAGTAGCCGATGATTTCCGTGGTCGAGACTAAGCAGGAAATTAATTTAATTCCCAGCGGGACGTAAATTTTTATCTGCACTGAAGACCTGGGCGTGCTCTTTGTAAATTGCACTCTGGGGATGGCCGCTAATACGAATGTGTTGTGCACATAGACTGTGATGGTTCAGCAGTGAGGCCTTAACAGGAATTTCTGTTTCAACTTGGTATCTGTTTTCTTTGGTTAAAGGCCAATAGGAGGAATCCTGCTAGGCGGTCGCACTCCAATCGTGGGTGAATATCGTTTCCCTGGGTAATGAATGGTTAGCGGTGAAAGAGAGTGACGTGACTGTATTGTGCACAGACATGTATGATGAAGGTGAAAAGCAGACTTACCAATGTGCTCGGGTATAGAAACCTTGAGAATGGCACACAGCAAAGTTAACCCAACTACTGCAATGTCTACTTTGAAGCCTAAGCTATACTGGAAGTAACTATGGAAGAACAGATTCTCTGCGAAAGTCGAGGATTTTTGTGAACGACGACCGGGTGTAGTTCATGAGTAAAAATTGTTAATTTTCCTTTTTTTAGTTTAACATTTCTGATTTCATTTAAGACGAGCAGGTGTAGCAAGAGAAGTATCGTGGAGTGAGATAAAAAGGAACAATTATGGTGTTGATACGGGTTGATCTGATCTCACGTCGTTTCCTGCACGATGACAGATGTTTGCAAAATTAGCATCAAGACCTGAGACATCTCTTGATGTGGAATGGGTCTTTACTTTACTTAGGAGAAATACCATCCTTTACAAGGGCGAAGGTTTCAAACAGAGTTCTCTGTCATCCACTCAAAATTTTTATACCTGGACAGAATTAGAAAGGTTTAGTGATATTTCGGATCCTAAAACTCACTCGGTGTGCTTCATAGATCAATTGGTACAGTTTTAGCGTTTGTCTTTGTCACAGAAATTTTTTCACTATTACGTCTGAAGAGCGTGTTGGAGGAGTAGTAGTAACCATAATCAAATTACAGAAAATGATTAGTAATAAGTAAGTTAACAGCTTCTGAAGCGTCAGGCGCCACCGGCCACAAGTAATTTGTCCAGATATTGGGAACAAACAAGTTCCTTGAACACTATTTCCCCAAAAATATTGTCCATACTGAAACGAAAGAAAAGATGGTTCTTCAATAAGTGAAACAAACTGGATGCTAGTCCTTCTGTAAGTGAAACAAAATAAACAATGGTTCATAAATGACAGGGCTACTTAGACTTCCAGAATCACAAAGTAAATAAATAAGTTCCGTACCCACGCTTCAGTGACCATGATGTTAAAGTATTCATCCTTACGTTGAAAACAGTGAATTAAGTTTCTGGAGTCACACGCTCTTTCATGAGCAGCATCTTGAAGTCCTAACAACTTTAGGTTCAAACGGAAAAAGAAGTTTCTCATTTCAGGTTTAAAATAGAAGTCAAAGTGCAAGATTCAGTCAAGCAGAGTAAAAACTTAACAACTCTTATGGTGAACTTCGCTGGAGAAATATTGAGCCAACAGTAATGAAATATTTAAGTCTCACAAGAATAGAAACTTCCAGTCTGACACTGTCTTGTCGGCTGTTAGAGCAATAGTACAATTATACCAGTTTAGGCTTAGAGTTCTTTGTTTACTATGAATGGGTGAAAGTAATTTTAATATCCCTTTATCCTATATCCAACCTATCATTCACATTTATTGCTAGGTCTGTTTGTAACGAGTTTTCAATTATGAACTCTGGGAGCTGATCGTCAGTCTTTGTGTACCATAAATTTTGAAAGTGATCTGTAACAATTTAATGAAAAGTTATGCAAGTTCGCGCTGCATAGATAATACCTGGGCGTAAGGAGAACTTTAATTGGTAACCTACCTTCCCGTCTTCTCGTTTTGCGTTCATTACGCAGTGCAGCGTGTAATGTGCAATTCTCGATCATACACTAATGAAAAAGGAAAATGTTACATTGTGAAGGTCTAGTGTGAGTTCATTGCATAACAGGTATTATGTTATTAAATTTTCATTCTATTTTAAGGTGATGCAGCACCAAATGTCGTCTCAGTAATTTATTGTCATGTCTGCAACACAGGATTGTTGTAATTAAACTTCGTCTATTTGAGCCAGTGGGGACGGAAAACTATTTACCGTATGGGTTCCCAACTTTATAGCAATGGTGTTCAGACTGCGTGCTGCAGAGTGCGATGACCCACCCATATTTACCCTAATATGGATGCGTATTCGCCTATAATAGACCGTGAGCGGCTATCAGATTCGTGAATGTTTGTGGGCGGACACTCGCGTGTAGTATGTAATTAGCGTTCAGTTTACTGATCTCTCTCTAGCATGCAGAGCTTTTATTTTACCACACAAATACAATTTTAGCTAAAGGAATCGACAAATTAACATTATTAAAAGCACTGAATAGGAGGACACAAATATCGTAAAGAGCAACACTTTGAGATGACGAAGTTACACTGAGTTACTTATTGGGGAAAATGAATACTTTTATCTACACAAAATACCTCTGTTGTAAACGTGATACACTTATAACTAAATATACTGTGATATAATCAGTGAACACAACCTGCTAAGCAGTGAAGATGCTTAGCTGCTGTGGTGGTGTTTATATTAGTAGTGTACCTTGTAATCATTATTTTCTTATAACGTTAAAATATCTGATCATTCTGCATGGAAATTGACTTTTTATTATTATTAAAAGATTACATTTTATGTCGAAAGAAGCGTACAATGATGAGATTACTCTTTCATTAAACAAATAAACACGGTATCCTGCACTTTAACAAACTGGAAGTTATTTTCGTCACACATAAATTGATTTCTGAAATCGTGTAGAGTGAAATACCACCACAGTAATTTTCTGTTGAAGGTAAGAAAAATTACACAGTTCCTTTTAATGGCTTCTTCTGCAACAGTGCTTCCAATCTGAAGAAATGTCTATAATAAAATACTGTAGCTGATAAAGATTCTTTGGCAACACTACGAAGTGGGGTAACAGTAAAAGACATTTAGAACTCGTTACATTTAGCACCAGCTCACATATCTTTACAAACAGAGATATGAAGTCACGACTTTTACATTACACTGAAACTAACTGCGAGCTAACATCCAAAAGATGTTCGGGCTCATATGCGGTTCCTCTTCGTCGAAATGTCTTGGCTCAAACTCATCTAGGGGTTGAACCGCACATTTCGCATTACACGCCCTAAATTAGATACTTGTGACTCTTTGGTTAAATTGTGTGGCTGATGACAAGCTAGCAAAATACAAAGTTAACATAACATATAATAAAAGTAATAATAATATCGGGAACTAAATTAACGACCCATAAATGATGTAGGCCACGCAATTGCCATTTGGTTACAATAACGTTTATTCCGAAAGAAAACTAACAGTGAAAGTGGTCGTATTTAGAGTTATTATTACACTCGAGTGCATATACATTTGACACAGGTCGATCATTCACAATTTCATCGCGAATTACCAGTCAAATACTCCACTTCGTTAACTATGCGAAAAGTTGAGTTCACAACAAGCGCGCGGCTGCTCACCGCTCAGAGATCAAGTTCCGCAATACCACACATCGCGAAATTTTCTAAGTCGTTTCACTTCCTAGCTGCCTAAAGAACGACTGTCCGCTTTCGCGTCTCAATTCGAACTGTTCCCTTTGGGGTCTAGAGCAGCACTGTCTCTCTGCCCGTCCACGGCCGCGTTTTCCCGCGCGCCGAACATCGTCGCTCAACTGACTAGGGCAGTTCCCTTTCCTCAGACCGTCCATCTGATTGGTTACAGCTTCTTCTAAATTATTTTACATTTTAACATATTTAAATAATCAAAGCTTGACCACTTCCACGTTCTAAATAAAGTAACAATAATATGCATTACATAATAAACGTTAAATTCTTTTACAGAAAACCAATACAATTTCCTTCTTAGCCTTGAATATCACGGCTAATACCCTTGCACCATCGTGCTTTCTGATAAACAAATAAAGAACAAAAGTAACTAATATGCACTAAACTTTACAGCAAATATTCTATTACCTAATGGTTCAATAAGGTGTCATGCTGTCATCGTTCAATGTGTTTTGTGTGGAGGAAATGATGATCTGTTGCTTAACTGAAAATACTGATAATTTAAATTTACTGTATCATTTAGACAAATAAAGTTACAGCGTTGATATTTACAACGTTTGTCATGTTAATGTTGCGCTTGTATATGAAATGTCGATCGTTAAGATCGACCAAAGCGTTCTAATTTTAGCATTCAGGTCTTTGTTACCAAACTTGTTAATTTCACTTTAACAATAAATCCTAAACTATTATAGATATGATCAATATTCAAGTTTTATTGGAATAACCATGAAAATTTATGAGGGATGGTAGACTGAGATAACTGTGGCTTAATTCCCTGCACTGCTACAGAATAAAATAGTTTTCATCAAGTGTTTCCCTTAACGGTCGATCTTATGTCCGCCATATTTAACACTGCTTCGTCTCCTTGGCGACAAAAGCCTTGTACTGCGTTTCCCTATGACGTTGGTTCTCGTCTGTCTCAGTCGCACACCACAGCGCGACATATCCTTAAATGAGAGCGCAATGCTCGTTAACTCACAGCACCACTCAAAAATTTACTTCAGTCTATTCACCGGTGGTGAACACTGCTTATAACCTCCAACGAGAATTGCTACAGTACAATAAATTTGCAGATTTTAGTTGTGGCTTTGATGTCGTAGTGCTTCCTGTCATCACACCTTGGCCAGAGCAATTGACCTCTTCTTTCTTGGATAAAAGCTGCTTAAAACACTTCATAATTAATAGCAGCAACTTTACCTCATCCATGAGAGGCTTATATAACAATTATACTCAGTTTTGTACACTACAACGTAATATATGTGTTTGCCATTTCACACGTAACCCGATACTATCTTCCACTTCTACTTATAGAATATTATAATGAATAAAAAAAGGGATAATGCTGCCGCCAATACCTTCCTACGGGGAAGTCCCTACTGATTATGTCTTAAAACTTAAGTCATGACCCTGTACATCTGTATTTACATATGTCCATAACAACTACAATAATGAAAGCAGATTCACAAAATACATATGACAATACAAAAGTCATCATTTAGACAGTAAAGTTCAAAACAACATATCTACGCTTCAAGACTTCTCCTTTATCTGTCTGGTGGCAGCACTGTACACTGATAGGTGAGTTATTTTGTCATGTTACCGCTAGATGGCATAAGCGTACTGTGCTTGCTCTAATACCTCACTGCCTTCTATATATTGTTCTCCATCTGTGCACAGCTAATACTTGTAATAACAAGTTTATTGAAATGAAACAGTTTACACAAGATCGTAATGATACTTGCGTCGCTACAAGAGTTTGCATTGCTAATAGTGTTTCTGTCATGACTTACCGTTAGGCGCCGGTACTGGTACGACGACGCAGCGTTGAAACAGAAGCATCAGTGTGCATTACAGTTACAGATAGTCGACATGAGTCTGGGAAACGCGAGCAGGGCATTACTCGTGCAGTTCTGTTATCAGAACAACGGAAAAAGTGATGCTGCTCTTCGCGAGTATTAAAGGACTACGGAGAAGTCCTCTTCCCGTTACAGTATTGAAGAACACGATTCTGTAGTTCGAAATACTGGCGATTTCGAAATTGCTCGTGGGAGAGACCGGTGACCAATTGTGCCACAAATTGTTCAAGAACTTAGTGTTGCCTTGCCTGAGAATGCTGGACGCAATCTGTCATCTTCATGCAGTGCACGAACTGTGTCACTACAGTTCAACATTCATGATCCACCGTTCGCAATGTGCTGCAAACAGTTTGTAAAATTATAATTCTGGTGCAGCCCCAAGCTGTAGTAGATGGAGATGGTCGTCACACTGAGCGACGTTCGTTACCTGGAACGTAAAAATGGCACGCAGTTAACGAACGTTAGCATATTATATGGGAATAAAAATGTGTTTCCTTGAATGGTTTACTCATTATTTTGTATATGAAGTAGAGGAACGGGAACGAAATGCTAAGGTTGGGTGGGAAAGTAATAACTTCCAGCTGCACCGGGAATTAAGAAAATGCAATGGCAAGAATTGAAAATTTGTGATGGATAGGATTCGAACCCGGATTTACCGCTTCTCATGAGCAATTGTCTTACCTCTTTTTTCAGCTGGAAAAAATATTAGCCCTTCTTTATTTTTTATTCTTCTTTTTTTCATTAAGAATCGGTTGGGCGCCTGGCACGTTTAATTTCTTTTTATTGCTTTTTTTAGTTTTTTTTTTACATTTTTACGGAAGGGAATGTATAGGGAGAAGCATATAACAATTTCCTACCCGTACATTATGTGTGATCTCTACCAAAAAAACAATTAAGATCAAACTTGTCGCCCTCCAGGAGAAAAATGATAATGTCAAATTAGCATCAATTACAAAATATAAAATAAATTAAAAACGCCTTCCTCGTGAAACAAACAAAACAGCATCAGCGTACGGCGTACTTTTGAGTAAATGCACTTAGATCCCCACGTCAATCAGGCGTGTTCCAGACACGTCTTCTCGAGAATGTCCCATTTTGCAGATACACTGGTCCGAGTTCTGGTATTAACACACTTACATTGAAATCACCTTCTCGTACCCGAGACACACCAGGTGAAGGGGGTGGGGGTATTCAAAGAATGAACTACCCAAAAAGTTGGCATGGTATTGACGGTATCTTGGATTGTGTGTCACAAATGTGAAGCGATCTTGCAGAAACACAAAAATTAAGAACGCTCTCATCGCCTTCATGGCACAAGCAGGAGATCGACAATCATTTTATACAGTTCATCGCACTGATCTTCTTACTTGGGATATAAGTCTCATCAGGGAACAGACGTGTCTTTTGTGAAACCGCATGGGAAGCCACAAGCAAGTATTCTCTGAATCAGCTGCCACATCTCTGCAGAAGACCCTTCCATCAGTCGATGTTCATCTGTGTCAGGCGTGTGACAATGGAGGCAAAACAGCAAATCTGTCACGTTAATGGCATGTAGACGAAGTGTGTCACGCATTTCCCGTTAACAGCCGGATACCAGGTCGCACGATCGTTCGTGTCGAGGATGACGTGGTGCACAGAACGCCAGATCAAACGCCGTGATAACGTAGGATATCGACTTTCAGATTACGATCTTTTATCATTAAGCTATAAATATCCCGTATCGTAGGGTTTCTGGAACAAGGAAAGTCAGTATCGACATAACAGTCGCAGGTTCGAATCCTGCCTCGGGCATGGATGTGTGTGATGTCCTTACGTTAGTTAAGTTTAAGTAGTTCTACGTTCTAGGGGACTGATGACCTCATAAGTTAAGTCCCATAGTGCTCAAAGCCATTTGAACCAATTTTGATTGGGGACTGGCATAAGCAGGCTTTCTACGAACTGAGGTGGGACGGGAAGGTAAGGGTTCATGAGTTCTTGATACATCACAGTCCAGCGTGAAGCCATTTGTCATGGGATGCGAGGTAAAATTCTAGCAGAAAGCTTTCAGGACTTGGGACTTAGCTTACCACGCCCTTATGAAGAGCACCAGGGACATCATCAGCCGTAACGTTGCTGTGAGAATCTCCACAGCAGCCCTGCCAAGGGTTCTTGTCAATGAATAGTGGACATCATTCATTACTGTGGTGTCCTGGTCTTTGGCAGCACAGAGCTGTTTGTAGTGGTCCGCAAAGGCGCCGACGATATCATTCTGATACGTCAAACGGCAACCATCTGGCATGTTGAAATATTGCGCTCTCAAGGCAGCGATGCATAATGGAAATTATCTTCTCCTTAATCCATCGACTTTCCACCTGACGTTGAACAGCGGGGGTATGGCCTGGGAATTTACAGAGAATTGTGAAATAATATTTCATGGTTTGTTGATCCATGTAGTCCCTTTGACCTGCCTGTATTCTGGATCTTTCAGATGGGTGATACTCACAAGGAAACCTCTCCTCCATCGCACCCCCCCCCCCCTCAGATTTAGTTATAAGTTGGCACAGTGGATAGGTCTTGAACAACTGAACACAGATCAATCGAGAAAACAGGAAGAAGTTTTGTGGAACTATGAAAAAAGAAGTAAAATATACAAACTGAGTAGTCCATGCGAAGATAGGCAACATCAAGGACACTGAGAGTTTATGAGCGCCGTGGTCCCGTGGTTAGCGAAGGCAGCTACGGAACGGGAGTTCCTAAGTTCAGATCTTCACTCGAGTGAAAAGTTTAATTTTTTATTTTCAGTTTATGTGATAAAATCTTATGTTTTCATCACTTTTTTGGGAGTGATTATCACATCCACAAGAAAACCTAAATCGGGCAAGGTAGAAGAATCTTTTTACCCATTCGCTAAGTGTTCAAGTTAGGTGGGTCGACAACATATTCCTGTCATGTGACGCACATACCGTCACCAGTGTCGTATAGAATATATCAGACGTGTTTTCCTGTGGAGGAATCAGTTGACCTATGACTTTGCGATCAAATGTTTTCGGTTCCCATTGGAGAGGCACGCCCTTTCGTCTACTAATCGCACGGTTTTGCGGTGCGGTCGCAAAACACAGACACTAAACTTATTACAGTGAACAGAGACGTCAGTGAACGAACGTACAGATCATAACTTTGCGAAAATAAAGAAAGAAAAATTTTCAGTGGAGGGAGGACTTAAACCAAGGACCTCTCGGTCCGCAACTACTCACGCTAACCACGGGACCACGGCGCTCCTGAGTCCACAGTCTCCTTGATGTTGCGTATCTTCCACATGGACTACTCAGTTTGTATATTTTGCTTATTTTTTTCATAGTTCCACACAACTTCTTCCTGTTTTCTCGATTGATCTGTGTTCAGTTTTTCAAGGCCCATCCACTGTGCCAACTTATAACTAAATCTGAGGGGGGTGCAATGGGGAGGTTCCCTTGTCTGCATCATGGGCCTTCACCACCCCACACTTTCTGCCGCTGGAGAAAAGCAGTGCAAAAGTAGGTGATACGGTCGGATAAAGCCATAGGCCACAACTTAACGTCAGGCGTGGCAGTTCCAATTTCTTGGGAAAAATAGACACGATCAAGACGACTCACTCAATGGCTGGTTACATATGGATATCCCCATCGACCACCATGCACGTGATCCCCAGTTTCAGTGACGTTCAGTTCATGAACAAGCAGCTTATGCTCCTGGCATGTGGTAAAATGAGGATACTGTTCCTTTACGGATAACACACAGTCGAAGTTACCGCCTATAATAATACCGTCGTAACGGCTCAATAACAATGGGGCAACCTCTCCTGAATAGGACGGCGACCGTTATAGGCGCTTAGCCGTGCCCACGGGAGTGTAAACGTTGATGATTCGGACACCATGGAAGGTCACAAAAAAACCTAGCCGATGGTAGGTAAGCCACTTCGCCTACCTCAGTGCCTACATATAAAAACAGCCGTTTTACTAGCACTGTCGGCACACGGTATGCGATATGAAACACAGCCATAGATAATTGGTAACTTCGCTAGGCGAATTTCCTGTGGGAGGACAACGTCGGGGTCAGACGCTTTCGACATTTCGCTGAGCAATTGTAGTTTGACAGGAGTGCCAACTTTGTTGACATTGATTCAGCCTATCCTGCAAACTTGACTCTGATTGTGACTATGTTCATTGAGGTGGGAAGACCGAGTAGGAAAGTCGTCCCAGCAGGCAGCACATCCCCATCCAGTACCATTGTCGATTAGTAGTCGTGTGTTGGAGCAGCATCAAGCGGCTACGGTTGCTTACGCACATGATTCTTCGGTGTCTGAAGACGCCTGGGGATCGGGTTGGTCAGGCACAAACACATCAGTAGGCACGACCATAGAATTGAGGACCATCTCCTTCGCCAGATATCGTTCACTACCGCACAAGACAGAAGGTGGAGGAGGGGGGAAAGGCGTAGGCATCGTTCCGTGCGCAACACCCTGAGGCCTACTGCAAATGGCGATGGTTCAGTAGTAGGAGCAAGCATGGATCCCGGTCGGAGGTTGTTTTGGAGGACATCGACAAACATCAACGGAAGCGCCGTCGGGGCGATCGTGGCCAGCTGGTCCCCAGGCAGCAAATGTGTGATTTTGCATTGAATACAGCTGGAACGGAGGTGTCCTTGGCCAAGTCTAGAGCACTTCTTCGACTCGTCGTCGTAACTCGTAGTGCCACGGCATCCGCCAATATATAAGTATACGGCTCATGTTTAGTTAGTTCTACGTATATCTGTTCTACCCCATTGATAACCGGGTATGTGTTGAGTTGACCATACTTCGCAGCTGTATAGCTGATCATCTTCCCATACGGGCAGAATCAGATACCACCACCTCTGAAGGTGCCTCAAAATGTAGTTCAAATACACGTATCTCTGCAGTCCAAATTCTGCATGTTCCACAGATGCGTTACCGATGTATCCGTTTGAGTGACAGACTTTAAGACCACTTCCAGCTGCACGTAGAATTCTGTCACATCCTTCTTCATTGATAAGTTTCACGTACACCACACTGCTCACTGTAGACAGGTGGATGCCATCAAGATCGTACAGTCACTCTTCACTTGATCTCTGATAAGCTGTTCTATATCAAGTGCTTTCTGTCGAACGTATGTAGTCGAAAAGTTGATCTCCAGTGCAGATTTTCTGTGGACATAATGTTCTCTTTCGAAGAAAATACAGCATGCTAAGACAGCAACCCCTTAAACAACTCCGTGAGTGAGCTGTGCAGCGAGGACGTAATCAAAACGTCCATGCTGGTAGCCTGCCCTAGGGCGACTCGCGTTTCGGCCACCGAAACATGACGCTGACGCTAGAATGACGTGCCTTAGCCTTGGCCCGAGTTATAGGTGTTTAAGCTGTAGGAAGCTGTTCCTCCTCTATTCTTGACTGGTCGAGTTGTTGGTACCGCTGGGTCTGGATATGCCTCTGGGTTATTGTTACGTCTGCCACAGATGGCCCCTGCCAGGCAGACTACACTCAAGACACCCCTGTGCACCATACAACATACACAAGCACTTGCAGGCGCAACTAAGAGGGAAACAATTCTTCAAAACAAACAGAACTTGCTAGAGACTAATGCGAACCTTTTTCTGCAGAGTTCGCCTCACAGATAGAGGGAAATTTGGAGTATTCCGCCGGCTTTATAAGGCCAGCGCAGTAGCAGTACAGCCAGTTCCTCGCCGAGCTACGACCAGCTCCAATGGACCTCACTGTCGCTCTTGATGAATGGTCGTCTACATGTTATTTGTTTTTGTGTGTATATAGTGATTGTTCGAGAAGTGTAGTTCAATTTCAATAAACGACATTGTAGTGAGTGTTCTACAATACTGAGTATTCTTCAGTTATCTGGAACAAAAGAACTATCTGCCAGATGTCTCTGGAGGCATCTTATTCTTCTTGTTGTTTCCTGGCTGCCCAAATCTATTTTGGTCAGACAGGTGTAGTCCACTGGCGACGAGTTCCGTTTGATGCACAGGACGGCTTGCTCCGCCAGTGCCTCCATTCCACGTCGATGAAGATCGGGTAGCAATTGACTAGCTCCAGATCCGCAAGCTGGACGAGTTCCTTCTCTTTGGTCTTCTGGTTTATGGGTCCATACCCCCAGTGGAATGAATATGGTTTGTGTGGGAGAGGAAGGTTATAGGTTACTGTGAAAGGGTATGGATTTCCATGGTGGGGATAGCTGCCATCTAGTAGGGAGTCTGTGATCTTGGAGAGCACCCCCCTCACGCAATTAGGGAGGGGCAGGCACTCGAAATACGGCTCGTCTTCTTCTTCCTCGGTCTCCATGGTCGTCCCTTCCGCCGCCGTTTCCAAGGGGGCAGTCTCCTTGCAGTCCGCGGGTGTCCCGGAGTCCATGACCACCTCCCTTACATTCTCGCGTCGGTCAGGGAGACAGTCGTTTGCGTTCCGCATACTGAAAGGAGTCGGTGCCTCTACAGGTATCATGCGAGATGCGAGAGCCAGTGCTGCCCTCAGTTGTGTCACCTCGCGACGCATCTTGTCCAGTTTCGCTCTCAGGACCACCATCCCCCCGCCATGGCAGATCTGAGCGCGGCAACGGCATCATCGCTGGCTTCCCGCAACGTTTCGCGGATCCCATCGTCGCAGTCCGCTTCCCGTACTTCAAAAGCGGGCAGGGGTCCACCTTGTCTTCTTGGGCCACCTCTTTCTGCCGCTTTCATGCCTTCAGGAAGCCGCAACTGCGCGCCGCCGCAATTCACGCACACAGCCCCAGTGCCTCTTGGTTTGTCGCACTTCACAGACTCGTCCGCGCCATCGCAGGTCCTGGCTACGTGTCTCATCTCCTGACACTTACAGCACTGTAACTGTGCCACGGTCTTCCGCTTCTTCTTCTTGTTGCCGCCACCGCCACTCTCGACTGGCTTCAATATCAGCTCGGCGACGGCAGCAATCTCGCCTCTTCCTCCCTTTCCGCGTTCGGTCATAATTACGTGCATGAGGAGCGAGCGATGAAGTGCGTGTGTGCACGCCACCGAGACATGGTCCCCAACCTGCCTAAATATAAAACTTTTCGCACGCTGCAGAGTAGCGTCCCACGTCCGTTAACCGCCTACTCGCAAACTATTGATTGCTGTAAGAGTTAGGACGATACTAGCGCATCCACACTGAAGCAAATGTCATGAAGCCGTCACGCTATCATAGAAATATTTGATACTTCTGCATTTCCCTGCAAATGTTTACAAAAACTTTCATTGTTCTACTCTCAAGTAGCGAAATTTTTGTTATAACTACCCTGTACGTGCTGTGACAGTTCATAAACATTACATGAAATGTATTCGCAGTTGCGAACATGTACTACCATCAGCTGTATAATGGGGTGACGACAGTCAAAATTTGTGTCAGACTGGTACTCGATCTCGGATATCTCGCTTATCACAAGGCCGTTGCCCTTCCATTTACCTATCCGAGCATGACTCACAGCCTGACCCAGACTTCCATATGTCGTCAACGATGTGTCTTCAACCTGTATTCGTACATCCATTACATATATTCCCATACATGGGAGACATTTTACTTGGATGTCGCTGGCGCTGTGTTGGTGGATAAATACGATATTTCTGTTCCTGTGTTATTCCGAATTATGATGCCGGTCCGTCACAAATTCCATTATACAGCTGATGATAATCCATGTTCGCTACTGTGATTACATGTCTTGCATTTTACGACCGCTGTACTCGCCACAATGCCTGTTTCTTCAGACATGCATGGATATCTGAAGGAACATTGTACTGCAATTCGTAATAACACAGGCAGTGCAACATCGTATCGTATCGTTCCTAAGTATGACTGACTGTAGGCTTATGTGATACCATACGTCTTCCCATCATATCCCGCTCTGCGATTGATAAGACAGATCAGTGAATGATCATTACATTCCCCAAGGCGTTTCTAGTCTTGCATTATTGTGCTGGAACATGTAATTTATTAACTTCGTCATGAAGTGTATTACAACACAGATTCTTACGATGTACTGGCATGCTTTCAGCCTGCGTTCAACTAATAATAAATCAGTTATGGTGCCTTATCTAATACCTCCAGACATCACGATTCCGTGGGTTGAGAGCAATAGATCGAGGTTCGCCGCTTCATGTGGCATTTCACCACGTCGTCTACGGATACGTTGGCACCAATCTGACCGCCACCAATAAAAGTGCTACTCTTCGCTGAAGGCCAATGAATGCCGCTCAAAGTTGCACTTAACTCTGACTCTATGTGATACTAGTCTGTGTCGTCTATGGTACGGTGTCAGTGGTAAACAACGCATAGCAACTCGAGATATCGACTCAGCTTCCAGTAATCTGTTCCCGGCTGTTCATGTGTCGGTCCGCATGTGAGCTCTACTCGGATTTCCGCTAGTCGTCAGAGTCTCTCGAACAGTCCAGTGATGTACTCGTGGTCTGCTGCTCCAGGTAGGGCTCCGGACTATTATTCTTGCCACACTGTTATTTTGAGTCCTTCTCGGGACCACTTATTCTGGAGTCATTGCACAGTAACAAACTGTCCGTGCGAATTGTCCGTGTCATGCTCCATCACAAGGTGCACGTACAGGCTCTCTAGGCACACTGTGTTGCGACCCGTAGTCGAAAAGTTCCAGTACCGTCAGGAGCACCCAGTAGCTATCAACTCACATCGTTCTTCATATGTAGCAATCGGCGTCGAAATGTTGTTGGCGTGTCAGTTCGCTAGCTTGTCCTGAAGGTGTCTGTGGTGTGACACTTTCCAGTTCTTTAAATGTATTTGAGAGTATATATACACTGTCTCAAAAGAATGTTTATATTTGAAGTGTCAAAATAAAATAGAGGTTGATGATTATCTACAAAATCTTCATTTGTTACTGAAATATACGCTTTAGGAGTTTGATGCTTAAAAGCAATGTTATTTAAATGCAATTCCGCATGCCTACAGCCCTCAATTAAGCAATGAACCAAATTTTTCATGACAGCTCGGCATGTAGACTCTGCGATGGCTGTCACTTCGCTACGGCATTTTCTTTCAGCTGCTCCAGAGAAGTAGGATTATTGACATACAATTTAGATCTGACGTGGCCCCATAAAAAAATCCATGGGGCTAAAATCTGGACTGCGTGGGGGCCAATTTATGACAACCCTCCTGGAGGTCCATTTGCCAGGGTAAATTTCACGAACTCGCAATATAGACGAATTTGGCTTGTGTTTTGTGGCTCCGTCTTGCTGAAACCAAGTTCTTTGGGTATCATCAGAGAACTTCTGCGATTCAGGCACCAAAAAGTCATATAACCTGGTCACATAACATTCCGAATTCATGGTAACTGCAACACGGCTCCCGTCCCCGAAAAAGTACGGACCAATTATTCCTCGAGCCGACATCGCAGCCCATACAGTAACTTTTGGCGAGTGGAGAAGTTTCTGATGTTTCCATTTACTATTCGTTGCATTCCAGAAGCGGTACTTTAGCTGTTTAAGTGAAAATGAACGTCGTCAAAAAATAAGTTTCTGTTAAATGAAAGACACTCAGTCACGTTATTAATGAACTGCAGCCTATATCTGGCAATCTGAAACTTTAATTCTTGCGTCAGTTGGATATTATAAGCGTGCAGTTTAGCGTCTTTTTGCAGAATTAGATGAAGTGATGATCTATGCACACTTAAAGAACGTGCAGGCTTACGAATGGAGAGGCCAGGATCGTCACGAACATACCGATTTACATTCTCCACGGATTAACCCTTTATTGATGACCTTGGTCGGCCGGATATCAGTTTCGCCAGTGTTGATCCAGTCTCCTCAAACGTTTTGAACCATTTCTGGACAAGGGGAATACTTGTAACATGAAACTTCCTGGCAGATAAAAACTGTGTGCCCGACCGAGACTCGAACTCGGGACCTTTGCCTTTCGCGGGCAAGCGCTCTACCATCTAAGTTACCGAAGCACGACTCACGCCCGGTAATCACAGCTTTAATTCTGCCAGTACCTCGTCTCCTACCGTCCAAACTTTACAGAAGCTCTCCTGCGAACCTTGCAGAACTAGCACTGCTGAAAGAAAGGATATTGCGGACACATGGCTTAGCCACAGCCTGGGGGGAACTTCCTGGCAGTTTCATATCAGCGCACACTCCGCTGCAGAGTGAAAATCTCATTCTGGAAACATCCCCCAGGCTGTGGCTAAGCCATGTCTCCGCAATATCCTTTCTTTCAGGAGTGCTAGTTCTGCAAGGTTCGCAGGAGAGCTTCTGTAAAGTTTGGAAGGTAGGAGACGAGGTACTGGCAGAATTAAAGCTGTGAGTACCGGGCGTGAGTCGTGCTTCGGTAGCTCAGATGGTAGAGCGCTTGCCCGCGAAAGGCAAAGGTCCCGAGTTCGAGTCTCGGTCGGTTACACAGTTTTGATCTGCCAGGAAGTTTCATATCAGCGCACACTCCGCTGCAGAGTGAAAATCTCATTCTGGAAACATCCCCCAGGCTGTGGCTAAGCCATGTCTCCGCAATATCCTTTCTTTCAGGAGTGCTAGTTCTGCAAGGTTCGCAGGAGAGCTTCTGTAAAGTTTGGAAGGTAGGAGACGAGGTACTGGCAGAATTAAAGCTGTGAGTACCGGGCGTGAGTCGTGCTTCGGTAGCTCAGATGGTAGAGCGCTTGCCCGCGAAAGGCAAAGGTCCCGAGTTCGAGTCTCGGTCGGGCACACAGTTTTGATCTGCCAGGAAGTTTCATATCAGCGCACACTCCGCTGCAGAGTGAAAATCTCATTCTGGAAACATCCCCCAGGCTGTGGCTAAGCCATGTCTCCGCAATATCCTTTCTTTCAGGAGTGCTAGTTCTGCAAAGTTCGCAGGAGAGCTTCTGTAAAGTTTGGAAGGTAGGAGACGAGGTACTGGCAGAATTAAAGCTGTGAGTACCGGGCGTGAGTCGTGCTTCGGTAGCTCAGATGGTAGAGCGCTTGCCCGCGAACGGCAAAGGTCCCGAGTTCGAGTCTCGGTCGGGCACACAGTTTTGATCTGCCAGGAAGTTTCATATCAGCGCACACTCCGCTGCAGAGTGAAAATCTCATTCTGGAAACATCCCTCAGGCTGTGGCTAAGCCATGTCTCCGCAATATCCTTTCTTTCAGGAGTGCTAGTTCTGCAAGGTTCGCAGGAGAGCTTCTGTAAAGTTTGGAAGGTAGGAGACGAGGTACTGGCAGAATTAAAGCTGTGAGTACCGGGCGTGAGTCGTGCTTCGGTAGCTCAGATGGTAGAGCGCTTGCCCGCGAAAGGCAAAGGTCCCGAGTTCGAGTCTCGGTCGGTTACACAGTTTTGATCTGCCAGGAAGTTTCATATCAGCGCACACTCCGCTGCAGAGTGAAAATCTCATTCTGGACTTGTAACATCTTTTCCATTATGCAATCCACGATATAGAAATATCGTATTTATCCACCAACACAGCAGCAGCGACTTCCAAGTAAAATTCTCCCATGTATGGGAATATATGTAATGGATGTACGAATACAGGTTGAAGACACATCGTTGACGACATATGGAAGTCTGGGTCAGGCTGTGAGTCATGCTCGGATAGGTAAATGGAAGGGCAACCGCCTTGTGATAAGCGAGAAATCCGAGATCGAGTACCGGCCTGACACAATTTTTTCTCCATGCTAGAATCGCCGAACCACCGTTTTTGTGAAACTGTCGCAGACATAACGCGCGGACTGCTTCCGAGAAGCGCTCCGTATTGACTAAATTCTTAAAGGCCAAGCAAGTGATGAACGTACCCCCCCCCCTCCCCCACTGTCCTCCGACTTGTTGCACATGCATCATGCACCATGTAAAGTAGCAATGGCCGTATGAAACAGAATTCTGAAATGTCGTTCTGCCTTAATAAGTAATGATCTTTAGTGACATATGCACACGGAATTTTTCCAGACAGGTTAAGGCATGCGATTTTCATCCTCTTAACTAGAAAGGCGTCGAGACTGACTTAAATAGTTACCGTCCAGTTTCCTTTTTCTCCAAAATATTCGAAAAAGTAATGTATTCAAAAGTAGTCTGACACTTGCGTGGAAACAATTTACTTAGCATGTCACAGTTCGGATTCCACAAGGTCATTCGACTGAGAATGCGAATTATATATTCACCTATTAAATAATGCAAGTCTTAAGTAATAAAATATCACATTCTGGTATTTTTTTCTGTTCTTTCCAAGGCATTTGATTCTGTAGATCATGTTTCTGTCTCAGAAAATGTCAAATTTTATGGACCTGGCGACTTCACGCACAAATGGTTTTAATCATACTTCACAAACAGGGTGCAAAAGGTTGCACTGAATAATTCAAACAATGTCGATGCAGCAGATATTTTCAGTGACTGGGGAAAAATCAGGAAAGCAGTCGCACAGCGTTCAGTTTTAGTTCCACTCCTTATATGTGATTGATATTCCACTTAACGTTCAGAGAGAAGAATTGGTACTTTTTGCAGACAGTACTTGTGTTACAATAACTTCCATCAATGAGAAGATAAAAGAAGAAATGGTAAATAACATTTTCTAAAAGATTATAAAATGATTCTCAGAAAATGGCCTCTCGTTATATTCCGAAAAAACGCACCACATTCAGTTCTGTACAACAAATAGAGTCAGTCGCCCAAACATTTGATTTAGCACGTCAGTAGGAGTCAATAAATTTTAGGTGCACGCATTGATGAAAACGTTAACTGGAAAAAGTATATTTCTGAGCTTCTCAAACAATTAAGTTTAACTACTTTTCCTCATCTTATAATTGCTAATCCCGGAAACAAGCATATCAACCTCTTGGAATACTTTGCACTTTTCCACTCAATAATGTCTTATGGAATAATTTTTTGGGATGACTCATTACTTAGAAAGGAAGTGGTGATGCACAAAAGTAAGCAATAAGAATAAAATGTGAGTCTCCCCACAGATGCTATGTCCGTACCTCTTCGAGGAGCTAGGCACCTTAACTACGCCTTCACAACACACATATTCGCTAACGAAATTCGTCATAAATAATCCACCGCAATCTGAGAACAACAGTGATGACCCCACGTGCAACACTAGAGGGAAAAATTACCTTCATTACCCACTATTAAAGGCGTCAGAGGGTCAGGAAGGAGTTCACGTCAGAGGGTCAGGAAGGAGTTCAGTATGCAGCAACAAATATTTTTCATTATTTTCCCAATAACATAAAACATCTGTCAGGTATTCCCACTGGGCGACCCCTTCTCTTCCACTGGCGAATTTCTACTTAAAAACTGGTATCCAGTAAAAAAAATGTTTTTAAATGTAGTTGCAGAATTAGAAATAAAAAAATATTTGTTCATTAATGTTAACAGTAATCTTGTATACATATCCTTTAACCTGACTGCCAGCCGGTGTGGCCGAGCGTTTCTAGGCGGTTCAGTCTGGAACCACGCGACTGCTACGGTCGCAGGTTCGAATCCTGCCTCGGGCATGGATGTGTGTGATGTCCTTAGGTCAGTTAGGTTTAAGTAGTTCTAAGTTCTAGGGGACTGATGACCTCAGATGTTAAGTCCCATAGTGCTCAGAGGCATTTGAACCATTTTAACCTGACTCGTTCCATATCACTTTGATAAAAGAATCGTTCAAATCATCTACGGAACATTTAAGTAATTTACTAACCTCTTACCATCTTCAAAATTGAAGGTAAGGAATGCTCACCTGGGTGCATTTGTGTGTGTCAGTGTAATGCGGCGCTGTTCAAAAAGGTTCAAATGGCTCTGAGCACTATGGGACTTAACGTCTGAGGCCATCAGTCCCCTAGAACTTAGAACTACTTAAACCTAACTAACCTAAGGACATCACACACACCCATGCCCGAGGCAGGATTCAAACCTGCGACCGTAGCGGTCACGCGGTTCTAGACTGTAGGGCCTTGAACCGCTCGGACACCCCGGCCGGCAATGCGGCGCTGTTTTTTTCTCCGATGTGCGAGTCACTAAGCAGTGTTTCTCCTGCATTTAATACAGGCTCATCGAATAAGTAGGTGTGTTGAGTACTCCTGGCTAACTAAAACTATCTGTTAGAAATCACCTCTAAAAGCGGAACCTGCTTTTGTGAGAAACTCTCTCCCAATTAACTACTCGTTCCACCGTTCCTCGTTGCCCATTTCAGATTTGATTTACCATTATTTCTCTTCGCAACTCCAGACGGGCTCTTATGCTAATTAATCAGAACTGGCTGCGAAGGAGTTGAAGTCTGCCGGTTCATTGATCCTAACTGGAAAGAAAGCTTTCACTCTAAGCGGAATTTCCTCTAGGTCCGATCTTCGAAAGGCCCCTTATCCCTTTGAACAAAGTTACATTTAAAAATGGAGATTTCCACTCCTTAAAAGTAATACAATTTTCGCTTCTGCATCTCTCAGCTATTGCAAAAGGAAAAATTCTTTTTTGTTTGCAGTTCTTTGGTGTTATCTGTTTTTGTCGCTAGTCACCGTTAAGTCCATCAGACCCTCCTCTGGTGCAGACAGACTGACTCAACTGCAGGTTAAGCTAAAGCACGGAGCTCGGAGATAACACACGAATGAAAACCAGTATTTTAAAAAATAAGTTGCTTTTCACTTTCAGCTCCTCAGTCTGCTCTGAATTCCAAACAGGAATAAATTTAAATGCTGAACTTGGTATTTTCAGTACGGTGTATTAAAGAAGTCGATTTCTTATAATGTGATACAGTGAAATACTCTGTTTTTGCTGACAAAATGAGAAAAACAGTCCTATTTGTTTCTAAAAATATTCTTCCACTACTTGTCTTTGATTTAGTTGGGATGCTTATTTAGAACACAGCCCCGAATGTCATTTGTCCATTCTCTTGTAAGAGATTTATTTTGAATGCGAATGTATCAGGCCTGCTTTCCGATTGCGACTAACTCACAAGGTAGTAGAGTAGCCTAGGAACAACGAACCTATGTAACTACATGTACTCGTAATATAGTTCATCACCGAACTATTAACAACAATCGTAGGAAATTGTCTACTGACTTAACCCGAAAAACTGATCCCAAATAACTTGCAGCGAACGCAGTCAAGACGTCTGTGCACGTTAGGTGATACCAGGCAGGAACTTCACTGCAGAACTTCAAGATTACTCGGCGCTTGGAAGAATTTAGAACAGCAAAGTTGTAAAATTGCACAATTGCACGTCAGTCTAGTGATTCTAACTGTCTTGCTTCCATTCGTGAACAGCATTCCAGGGGGTGTCTTCCAACACGATAACGCTCATCCACATATCGCTGTTGTAACCAAACATGTCTACACGGTGTCGACATGTTGCCTTGACCTGCTCGATCACTATATCTGTCTCCAATCGAGCATATATGTGACATCACTGGACGATGACTCCAGCGTCAACCACAAACAGCATTAACCATGGCTGTACTGACCAAGTGCAACAGGTATGGAACTCCATCCGCCAGACTGACATCCGGCACCTGTACCTCACAATGCATGCACGTTTTAATAGTCTGGCTATTACACCTTTCAGAAATGTTCCAGCATTTCACATTTGCGATAGCTAATCTTGGACTTTCATTTATCTGTGATCTTGCAATGTAAATCACTTAAATATGTTACCTACATAAAAGTATTTCGAAAATTTGTTTACTCTGCATTAATCAGTTTTTGGTGTTTCCGATTTTTTTGTCGGTGTGGGATAAGTCAACGATCAGAAAAATGAACTGTTGTTTGGGTCGCCACCAGATGATGCTGGACAGGTGCGGTTGAGATGGTGCCGAGACACGTGAAGGACACGAAATTAGTTTTCAAGCGTGACTGTAAGACTTTTAGCTAGGTATACACATGAGAGTTTTTCACTTTCAGAAAGTTTCTGCGAATAATACATGTACTAACAGCACCGAGAGTCAACTCACTGGCAGTGCCCGTGAGTGGGGCAAGATCTCAGGTAAACGCGCTCTACGAGTTCAGTCCTCTCGCATAAACGGTAACATCCATCCCTCGATAGCTGGTCGTCGCAGCTCTAAAACAAGAAATACTATAATGGCATTGTTCGGAGAGCTGAGAGTACTCGGAGAGTGCTGAGCAGCGATGTTGAGCCTCAGGTTTGTGCCGTATTTCACTGTTTGCACACTCATGCATAGATAAATCTACTTACGAAACTGTGTGTTGTGCGCCATAATGTGTAGCAGTCGCGTGTTTCTGAGCAAAGAAATCGCCACTTTTACCTCAAACGACAGAGCGAGCAATTAGCCTACATTGAACGTTCGAGAATTAGTGCAACTTGGCAGATAACATATGGAAACATCATAGACTAACATAAAACTAACGTAAAACTAACAAACGAAAATAAAAGGAATTGTCACAGAACATACTCGATCCCACGTTAATGTGGAAGTACGTATATAAAAGCTGCGCGTCACTCGTTCCGCCACATCAACAATCGAACACGGCGTTCTAAGAACGTGTACCGGCATTGTCGGGATGGTTGAGATTACTGTTACGAAGGACACACATTGTGAGTGGATACCACTGGTGTGTCGGGGCAATAAGTGCTGAAGAAAGCTACCAGTAAGTGCACTCGGAACGAAGTTGTGCGTTTGATTAGATTGTACGAAGAAAGGCTAGCGTTGTAGAATGTACATTTACTGGACAACAGGAACTGAGATAAGAAGCAAAGTTTGTTGTCTTAAAGGGCAACAGTTTCTGACAACACCATAGAAGAAAGTTACAAGTATATCAACAACTGAAGGATTCGGGGAAAGTAGTTTCATAACACTGATTAATTAAGACACAGAAAAAGGTGAAATTATAATTGAAAGTAATCGATTTGGAACTGCCATTTAACTTCACGTAACCCAGCTGTATCTATAATTTTATAAAACTTGGTATTTATTGATTGTAGTAGCATGGGTACCCTGCTTCGCTAAGGGACCTGATATGAGATTGTGTGGTAGTTGGATTAAAGGGATAAACTTTAAAGCGTAAGAGGTAAAAAATTTTCAATGGAAAAATTTTGTGTTTACAATTGTTGTTGTTGTTGTGGTCTTCAGTCCTGACACTGGTTTGATGCAGCTCTCCATGCTACTCTATCCTGTGCAACCTTCTTCATCTCCCAGTACTTATTGCAACCTACATCCTTCTGAATCTGCTTAGTGTATTCTTCTATTGGTCTCCCTCTACGATTGTTACGCTCCACACTGCCCTCCAATGCTAAATTTGTGATCCCTTGATGCCTCAGAACATGTCCTACCAACGGGTCCGTTGTTCTTGTCAAGTTGTGCCACAAATTCCTCTTCTACCCAATTCTATTCAGTATCTCCTCATTAGTTATGTGATCTACCCATCTAATCTTCTGCATTCTTCTGTAGCACCACATTTCGAAAGCTTCTATTCTCTTCTTGTCCAAACAATTTATCGTCCATATTTCACTTCCATACATGGCTACACTCCATACAAATACTTTTAGAAACGACTTCCTGACGGTTAAATCTATACTCGATGATAACAAATTTCTCTTCGTCAGAAACACTTTCCTTGCCATTGCCAGTCTACATTTTATATACTCTCTAATTATACCATCATCTGTTATTTTGCTCCCCAAATAGCAAAACTCCTTTACTACTTTACGTGTCTCATTTCCTAATCTAATTTCCGCAGCATCACCCGCCTTAATTCGACTACATTCCATTATCCTCGTTTTGCTTTTAGTTGATTGTCATCTTATATCCTCCTTTCAAGACACTGTCCATTCCGTTCAACTGCTCTTCCAAGTCCTTTGCTCTCTCTGACAGAATTACAATGTCATCGATGAACCTCAAAGTTTTTATTTCTTCTTCACGGATTTTAATACCTACTCCCAACTTTTCTTTCGTTTCCTTTACTGTTTGCTCAATATACAGATTGAATAGCAACGAGGAGAGGCTACAACCCTGTCTCACTCCCTTCCCAACCACTGCTTAACTTTCATGTCCCTCGACTCTTATAACAGCCATCTGCTTTCTGTACAAATTGTAAATAGCCTTTCGCTCCCAATGTTTTACCCCTGCCAACTTAAGAATTTCAAAGAGAGTATTCCAGTCAACATTGTAGATGGTAGAGTTTACTCAGGACTGGTTCTCCCAAGACTGTCAGTACTTCTAATGGAATGTTGTCTACTCCCGGGGACTTGTTTCGGCCTATGTCTTTCAGTACTCTGTCAAACTCTTCACGCAGTATCATATCTCCCATTTCATCTTCATCTACCTCCTCTTCTTTTCCTCAAGCACATCGCCTCTTTATAGACCCTCTATATACTCCTTCTACCTTTCTGCTTTCCCTTCTTTGCTTATAATCGGGTTTCTATCTGAGCTCTTGACATTCATTCAAGTGGTTCTCTTTTCTCCAAAGGTCTCTTTAATTTTCCTTTAGGCAGTATCTATCAGACCCCTCATGAGATAAGCCTCTACATCCTTACATTTGTCCTCTAGCCATCCCTGTTTAGCCATTTTGCACTTCCTGTCGATCTCATTTTTGAGGTGTTTGTTTTTCTTTTTGCCTGCTTCACTTGCTGCAGTTTTGTATTTTCTCCTTTCATCAATTAAATTCATTATCTCTTCTGTTACTCAAGGATTTCTACCATCCCTCGTCTTTTTACCTACTTGATCATCTGCTGCCTTCACTATTTCATTCCTCAAAGCTACCCATTCTTCTTCTACTGTATTTCTTTCCCCCATTCCCGTCAATTGTTCGCTTATGCTCTCCCTGAAACTCACTACAACCTTTGGTTCTTTCAGTTTATCCAGATCCAATCTTTTTAAATTCCACTCTTTCTGCAGTTTCTTCAGTTTTAATCTACAGTTAATAACCAATAGATGGTGGTCAGAGTCCACATCTGCCCCTGGAAATGTCTTAAAATTTAAAATCAGGTTCCTAAATCTCTGTCTTACCATTATATAACCTATCTGAAACCTTTTAGTATCTCCAGGGTTCTTCCATGTATACAACCTTTTTTCATGATTCTTGAACCAACTGTTAGCTATGATTAAGTTATGCTCTGTGCAAAATTCTACCAGGCGGCTTCCTCTTTCATTTCTTAGCCCCAATCCATATTGACCCACTACGTTTCCTTCTTTTCCTTTTCCTATTGTCGAATTCCAGGCACCCATGACTATTAAATTTTCATCTACTTTCACTACCTGAATAATTTCTTTTATCTCATCATACATTTCATCAATTTCTTCATCATCTGCAGAGCTAGTAGGCATATAAACTTGTGCTACTGTAGTAGGCGTGGGCTTCGTTTCTATCTTGGCCACAATAATGAGTTCACTATGCTGTTTGTAGTAGCTTCCCGCACTCCTATTTTTTTATTCATAATTAAACCTACTCCTGCATTACCCCTATTTGATTGCGTATTTATAACCCTGTATTCACCTGACCAAAACTCTTGTTCCTCCTGTCACCGAACTTCACTAATTCCCGCTATATCTAACTTTAACCTATTCATTTCCCTTTTTAAATTTTCTAACCAACTTGCCCGATTAAGGGATCTGACTTTCCACGCTCCGATCCGTAGAACGCCTGTTTTGTTTCTCCTGATAACGATGTCCTCTTGAGTAGTCCCCGCCCGGAGATCCGAATGGGGGACTATTATTGCCGGCCGCGGTCCGGAACCGCGCGACTGCTACGGGCGCAGGTTCGAATCCTGCCTCGGGCATGGATGTGTGTGATGTCCTTATGTTAGTTAGGTTTAAGTAGTTCTATGGGACTGATGACCACAGATGTTAAGTCCCATAGTGCTCAGAGCCATTTTTGGGGACTATTTTACCTCCGGAATATTTTACCCAAGAGAACGCTATCATCATTTAATCATACAGTAAAGCTGCATGCCCTCGGGAAAAGTTACGGCTGTAGTTTCCCCTTGCTTTCAGCCGTTCGCAGTACCAAAACAGCAAGGCCGTTTTGGTTAGTGTAACAGTGCCAAATCAGTCAATCATCCAGACTGTTGCCCCTGCAACTACTGAAAAGGCTGCTGCCCCTCTTCAGAAACCACACGTTTGTCTGGCCTCTCAACAGATATCCCTCCGGGTGTTTACAATATTTGTTAAATTACGTGAGGGTTTTTTTTTACTGAAAACGTATTCTGACTTATTTGTTTGTAAACAGCATTTTTCATTTTGTTATCCTGAGTGCACATGTAAAAATGTTTCTAATTTCGTAATCGATAACAAGCCACGTATAAGTGTAAATTGGAGGTGGAGGGAAGACAAAGGAAACGAATTACTGATGTCAGCTGCTTCGAGACATTACGCGGAATCAGCGCTGACGAATGAAAACGTATACTGGACCGGGGTTCCAACCCAGGATCTCCTGTTTACTAGGTAGTTGCGTTAACCACTGCGCCATCAGGCAGACAGTGTTATCGCAACTATGCGGACGTTCTCGACACGCCCCACGGCCGACCCACAGCGAAACCTATCAGCAGTGTCTGTCCATTTCCGCCATGCTCGCTGCTCTGAGATCCCCGCAGAAGGTCGAGCGTACTTGTGCGTCTGCACCGAAGAAGGTGGATCCTTTGCCCATCTAGGCAAATCAATTACGTACATGCGTGGCGTCTGTGCTTTCGAACATTTCTGAACATCCTGGATCATTGGGGGCCATTGTGGAATGCTCTCGAATGCTCTCGCAGGTTCTGGATTATTCTAGAAATCTCTAGAGTGAGTCCTTATATCTTTAAAAGCACGTCCTTCTTCATTGATGGAGGACAGAGGTCTACCACTCCATATAACTCCCTTGATCGTACTGGGACTCGTTTCTGAGTTTTAGCGGCACGCCAATTGTACACTTACTTTCATAATACGAGGGTAACTCCAAAAGAAATGCACACCATTTTTTTTAATTCCATCTTTTATTCTACATGTTTGAAAGCCTTACAGTGCGTAGATACATCCTTTAGGAACAATATTTTCTTTTCTCCACATAATTTCCATCCCTCTCAACTGCCTTACGCCATCTTGGAACCAGCGCCTGTATACCCGCAAGGTAAAATTTTGGACCAACCTGTTGGAGCCACTGTTTGGCAGCGTGCACAAGGGAATCATCATCTTCAAACCTTGTTCCACGAAGAGAGTCTTTCAGTTTCCCAAAGAGATGATAGTCACATGGAGCCAGGCCAGAAGTGTAAGGCGGGCGTTTCAGTGTTGTCCATCTGAGTTTTGTGATCGCTTCCATCGTTTTTTGACTGACATGTGGCCGTACATTGTTGTGCAACAGCAAAACTTCCTGCTTTTGCCGATGTGGTCGAACACGACTCAGTCGAACTTGAAATTTTTTCAGTGTCGTCACATATGTATCAGAATTTATGGTGGTTCCACTTCGCATGATGTCCACAAGCAAGAGTCCTTCGGAATCGAAAAACACCGTAGTCATAACTTTTCCAGCAGAAGGTGTGGTTTTGAATTTTTTTTTATTGGGTGAATTTGCATGATGCCACTCCATTGATTGCCTGATCGTGTCTGGTGAAAAATGATGGAGCCATTTTTCATCACCTGTCACAATTCTTGCAAGAAATTCATCTGCACCATTCTCGTACTGTTCCAAAAGTTCGCTGCATATCGTTCATCTTGTTTCTTTGTGAGCCACTGTCAACATCTTGGGCACCCACCTGGCACAAACCTTTTTAACGCCAACACTTTCAGTATTCTACGAACATTTCCTTCCCCTGTCCCAACGTAGCGTGACAATTCGTTCACTGTGATGCGTCTCTCAGCAGTCCCCAATTCGTTAACTCTCTGCACATTGTCTGGAGTGTGTGCAGTACGAGGCCTGCCGCTGCGAGGACAATCCTCGATATTGCCGTGCCCGCTTTCATCACGTAACCTGCTTGCCCACCGTCTAACTGTACTGCGATCGACATCAGCATCTCCATACACCTTTTTCAACCTCTTGTGGATGTTTCCCACTGTCTCGTTTTCACAGCACATGAATTCTATGACAGCATGTTGCTTCTGACGAACGTCAAGTGTAAAATGGTTCAAATGGCTCTGAGCACTATGGGACTTAACATCTGAGGACATCAGTCCCCTAGAACTTAGAACTACTTAAACCCAACTAACCTATGTACACCACACACATCCATGTCCGAGGCAGGATTCGAACCAGCGACCGTAGCGGTCGCGCGGTTCCAGACTGAAGCGCCTAGAACCGCTCGGCCACACCATCCGGCCGTCAAGTGTAGCAGCCGTCTTGAAGACATGCTGTGACGGCGTCACTCACGGGAACGGGTTGAACTAAGTTTGAAAACAAGCGGGAAGAATGTATCTACACACTGTAAAAATTTCACACATGCAGAATGAAAACTGAATTTTTACAAAAACAGTGTGCATTTCTTTTGGAGTGACCCTCGTATATGTTGATAACTACAGTTAATAAAATGTTCCGGGCTATTAGCGGATTATATTGATTATTGTATTTTGTGTTGAAGAACAGACTTTCAGAAATTTATGAGTGGTTCCTTAAGTCGTTACAAGTAAAAACGTTCAAATAAATGATGTCTGCAAATGCTTCATTTATCACATATCCGCCCTACTGAACGTTGGTGGGTATCAATATGAAACTGGTGTAAGGTTATTTCACTGTAATTATTACTTTACCAAATATAAAAGAGAATGAACGTATCGGTAGCTAATGCTAGAAATGTTAGAGGCTGAAGCAGTCTGTCTGCAACGCTAATGGATGTACACATAATAGTACGTAGACTGGTAAATTTGAGTCCAGTTATAAATAGTATTTCCTCCATCTCCATCTCTGTTAGTCTCACAAAATTTCTTCTTGCATGTATCAAAATTATACCGTCGCTTAATCCGCTGTCTTATCCAACAAAAACACGGTCGTTTTCGTTTTGTCTTTGCCACTAAAACTATTTAACGTGCACCTGCAGCCCGACGCTATTCCATTGCAACGTCTTCCTTCACGCACAGAACTACGACTGGAAAATCTTGCGCAGGGTTATCTCTCAACTGTAACAGACGCGCTGACTCTGCTGTGCGTAAACTCTTCCGACATCTGCTGTCGCAATACTCTCAGGCACTTACAGAAAGCACTCGCAGTAAACTATCAGACAGTAACTGTCAGCGAAAATTCGCCACTAGGGTAAATAATTCTGCGAGTGCTGTGTGAGAGTACCAAACTGCCTGAAAGCAAAATTCTCTCACGTGTATCTCAGCCCCTATAGCTATTAAAGGATGAATCCGGACAAGGCACACAAAACATCAATAAATTAAGGAAGGAACTGAAAGAATCATCGCCATACTGATGAACACCAATAAATTAAGTTTATTGATTCAACGACACATGAATAGCTATGAAAAAATCCCCTAGATCCCCACTGAAAAAAGAGTTAAATTGCAGAAAACATGCATACTAGTGCATGGTGAGTGTAAGTCAAGCGATGGAAACTGAAAGTGGAAAACCGTAAATGAAACTTCTCTTCCTTCAGTACATCGCGATCACCGAAGCCAGGAGTGCGCATTGCAGATGGGACCTTACCCCGACTGACAGAGATTGCTGCAGTCGAGTTACCGTGCGCCGTGCTGCAGAGGCTGCTCATTGCTGCTGACCAGGGACTATGTGGAACGATAGCGAGTGGTGAATCTCACCATCTTCCTGATTATCGATCGCGGATGCCAGTAACTTCAAAAGTAAGTGCGAAAACTTGGCTTAAGGCCGAAGTCAAGAAAAAAACGTGCAAGTGCGGAATCCGAAATAGAAAGCGCATCGGTATATAGAACGACCATACCACTCTAAATATTGACAGCGTTCCTTCAGACCTCGGAAAGGCAAATAGGACAACTTTTATAGGCAATCCTAGAAGAGTCATAAATGTTCCTCCAAGGATCCACCTGGAAGTTCTTTCAGCAGCTCCCACAGTAACGTAAAACACACATCGGCCAAAGAGTTTCCTGTTTATACTGAGCATCGGTCCGTTCCCACAGCCAGACTTGTTTGTCGGAATTCAGGAAACGCAAGATGTTCCGACGCAAAGGGCATAGTCAGGAAATTTCGCAGATCCCCGTACGAACTTACATTTAGCTTCTGGAAACGCTGTCTGGAAACCAAATACAGCACGATAACGGCAAACAGACAGCTGAGGAACCCACCGACATTTGCTAGCAAGTGGAGCACTCGCCCTTTCCACTACTACTGGTTCCCTGTTCTGCTACAGAGGATGCCAGTCGACCGTTCCACCGTCCAATGTTCGACGTACCTGCAGGATAATCCCTGAAAGACTTGCTCCGCTCCCATGAAAGCTGCACTTTGAGTGACAGACAGCTCCCCAAGATCATGCAAAACGTTCTACATGTTTCTGTCCCCAGCGAAGAGCAGTTTCGAGTATCCAGGCAAGATACATTAATGGAAAAGCTACTACAAGAATGAAACATTAGCATTAGATACACAGAGATGTGTTATTTACATTATTTCAACTTACGACCTAACCACTCATGTAAGAACCACGCAAAACAACTGAGAAGTCGACAAATAAAAACTGAATCGGAAAGTAAATGAAACAAGAGACTTTTGCACGCAAGTTCAGTAACCAAATAGGAACAAAAGTGAGCTTGAAGGCCTGAAACAGGCCGCCGGCTCAGACTACTTTCCAGTGCAATGCAGTGCAGTGTTACCTAGCGCATTTCACCTAGTTTTCCAAATGGTCGCATACGTTTCCGACGCAATTTACGTCGGTTCATTTAGCGTGCCGTTCGAGGTTCGGTAGGGTGCCTGAATGTTAGACAAATTGGAATGTATTTGTGTGGACCTGTTAACATGGCTGTTGTCATCTTGATAGATAGGGTTGTCCACAACGCACTCATCATGAAGAAGTAGACGAAAAGGTGATACTGTGTCACCAACAACGTGAAAATAAACCACCTGAGTCATGCACACTCACGAAAAACTCCTCCATAACTTCGGAGAACCACTTCCGATGATAACTACAACCTCCACACACTACGGGTAAAGTGCCTCATCGGGCACCTTACATCATTCGGAAAGACGCAAAATCGGGATTCATCTGAGCACACTACATGCTTCCTGCCAGATACTGCCTAATTCCAGTGTCCAGACTTATGCACTGCTTTGACAAATTGCCTTTTGTGACGCGCCAAACTTCACATACCCATGTATGAGGAGCGTTCAGTAATTAATTCAATACATTTCTTTCTCAGCCCATTTCGTTTTAAAAAAATGTGGAATTAGTTGTGGACATTGTGAAATATTCCGATTCTGCCCCCTATTGTTTCTTGAAGTTCCGATATGTGGCGCCACTACACGTAGCCTTCAAAATCGCGTTTGTAACGGAGGTACGTTACTAGTAAAGAGCTCTCACTGAGTTTCTTGTGGCAGAAAACCAGAGCATTGGAGATATTTACAGGCACTCCCATAATGTCTACGGAGACCTGGCAGTGAACACAATGACTGTGAGTCGTTGGGCAAGGCGTTTGTCATCACCGCAACAAGGTCGCGCAAAACAGCCCTATCTCCCCCGTGCCCGCCGGCGCGCATACCTGAGTCCCATGAAATGTTGGAACGTGCGGACACTCTCATTCAAAGTGACCGACGAACCACAAACACCTCGCTGTTGAAATGAACGTCTTTGTTGGTAGTGCTGATACTCTCACCTTGCAGCTGGTATACTCAGAGGTATGTGCCCACGGTGACCGCCTAACAGAAGACGCATAAAGAGCAACGAAGACCATCTGTGCGGAATTTCTTGCTCATCGCGGGAATTTCTTGTCTAATATTGTCACAGGCCAAGAAACATGGGTTCATCACTTCGGAGTTGATACAAAACGCCAATCCATTGAGCGGAGCCATGCCAACTCTCCTCTGAATAAAAGTTCAAAGCCGCACCGTCAGCTAGTGAAGTCATGCCACGGTCTTCTGATTCTCTAAAGATGTTATTATGTTTGATATCTCCCCCCCCCCCCCTGAACCATGGACCTTGCCGTTGGTGGGGGTGCTACCGTGCCTCAGCGATACAGATGGCCATACCGTACGTGAAACCACAACGGAGGGGTATCTGTTGAGAGGCCAGACAAACGTGTGGCTCCTGAAGAGGGTCAGTAGCCTTTTCAGTAGTTGCAGGGGCAACAGTCTGGATGACTGACTGATCTGGCCTTCTAACACTAACCAGAACGGCCTTGTTGTTTTGGTACTGCGAACGGCTGAAAGCAAGGGGAAACTACAGCCGTAATTTTTCCCGAGGGCATGTATCCTTACTGCACGGTTAAATCATGATGGCGTCCTCTTGGGTAAACTACTCCGGAGGTAAAATAGGCCCCCATTCGGATCTCCTGACGGGGACTACTCAAGAGGGCGTCGTTATCAGGAGAAAGAAAACTGGCGTTCTACGGATCGGAGCGTGGAATGTCAGATCTCTTAAACGGGCAGGTAGCTTAGAAAATTTAAAAAGGGAAAGGGATAGGTTAAAGTTAGATATAGTGGGAATTAGTGAAGTTCGGTGGCAGGAGGAACAAGACTTTTGGTCAGGTGAATACAGGGTTATAAACACAAAGTCAAATAGGGGTAATGCAGGAGTAGGTTTAATAATGAATAAAGAAATAGGAGTGCGGGGGTAAGTTACTAAAAACAACACAGTGAACGCATTATAGTGGGCAAGATAGACACGAAGCCACGCCTACTACAGTAGTACAAGTTTATATGCGAACTAGTTCTGCAGATGACGAAGAAATTGATGAAATGTATGATGAGATAAAAGAAATTATTCAGGTAGTGAAGAGAGACGAAAATTTAATAGTCACAAGTGACTAGAATTCGAGAGTAGGAAAAGGGAGAGAAGGAAACATAGTAGGTGAATATGGATTGGGGGTAAGAAATGAAAGAGGAAGCCGCCTGGTAGAATTTTGCACAGAGCATAACTTAATCATAGCTAACACTTGGTTCAAGAATCATAAAGGAAGGTTGTATATATGGAAGAAACCTGGAGTTACTAGAAGGTATCAGATAGATTATATAATGGTAAGACAGAGATTTAGGAACCAGTTTTTAAACTGTAAGACATTTCCAGGGGCAGATGTAACCTCTGGCCACAGTCTATTGATTATGTACTGTAGATTAAAACTGAAGAAACTGCAAAAAGGTGGGAATTTATGGAGATGGGACCTGGATAAACTGACTAAACCAGAGGTTGTACAGAGTTTCAGGGAGAGCATAAGGAAACAATTAACACGAATGGGGGAAAGAAATACAGTAGAAGAAGAATGGATAGCTCTGAGGGATGTAGTAGTGAAGGCAGCAGAGGACCAAGAAAATAAAAAGACGAGGGATGGTAGAAATCCTTGGGTAACAGAAGAAATATTGAATTTAATTGATGAACGGAGAAAATATAAAAATGCAGTAAATGAAGCAGGCAAAAAGGAATACAAACGTCTCAAAAATGAGACCGACAGGAAGTGGAAACTGGCTAAACAGGGATGGCTAGAGGACAAATGTATGGCTGTAGAGCCTTATCTCACTAGGAGTAAGAAAGATACTAACTGCAGGAAAATTAAAGAGACCTTTGGAGAAAAGAGAACGACTTGTATGAATATCAAGAGCTTAGATGAAAACCCAGTTCTAAGCAAAGAAGGGAAAGCAGAAAGGTGGAAGGAGTATGTAGAGGGTTTATACAAGGGCGATGTACTTGAGGAGAATATTATGGAATGGAAGAGGATGCAGATGAAGATGAAATGGGAGATACGATACTGCGTGAAGAATTTGACTGAGCACTGAAACAAATAAGTCAAAACAAGGCCCCGGGAGTAGACAACATTCCATTAGAACTTCTGACGGCCTTGGGAGAGCCATTCCTGACAAAACTCTATCATCTGGTGAGCAAGATGTATGAGACAGGCGAAATACCCTCAGACTTCAAGAAGAATATAATAATTCCAATCCCAAAGAAAGCGGGTGTTGACAGATGTGAAAATTACCGAGCTATCAGTTTAATAAGTCACAGCTGCAAAATACTAACACGAATTCATTACAGACGAATGGAAAAACTGGTAGACGACGACCTCGGGGAAGATCAGTTTGTATTTCGTAGAAATACTGGAACACGTGAGGCAATACTGACTGTACGACTTATCTTAGAAGAAAGATTAAGGAAAGGCAAACCTATGTTTCTAGCATTTGTAGACTTAGAGAACGTTTTTGACAATGTTGACTGGAATACTCTCTTTCAAATTCTAAAGGTGGCAGGGTTAAAATACAGGGATCGAAAGGCTATTTACAATTTGTACAGAAACCAGATGGCTGTTATAAGAGTAGGGGGGCATGAAAGGGAAGCAGTGGTTGGGAAGGGAGTGAGACAGGGTTGTAGCCAGTCTCCGATGTTATTCAATCTGTATATTGAGCAAGCAGTAAAGGAAACAAAAGAAAAATTCGGAGTAGGTATTAAAATCCGTGGAGAAGAAATAAAAACTTTATGGTTCGCCGATGACATTGTAATTCTGTCAGAGACAACAAAGGACTTGGAAGAGCAGTTGAACGGAATGGACAGTGTCTTGAAAGGAGGATATAAGATGAAGAGCAACAAAAGCAAAACGAGCAAAATGTAGACTGGCAATGGTAAGGGAAGCGTTTCTGAAGAAGAGAAACTTTTTAACATCGAGTATAGATTTAACTGTCAGGAAGACGTTTCTGAAAGTATTTGTATGGAGTGTAGCCATGTATGGAAGTGAAACACGGACGGTAAATAGTTTGGACAAGGAGAGAATAAATGCTTTCGAAATGTGGTGCTACAGAAGAATGCTGAAGATTAGATGGGTAGATCACATAACTAATGAGGAGGTATTGAATAGAATTGGGAGAAGAGGAGTTTGTGGCACAACGTGACAAGAAGAAGGGTTCACAAATTTAGCATTGGAGGGCCACGTGGAGGGTAAGAATTGTCGAGAGAGACCAAGACATGAATACACAAAGCAGATTCAGAAGGATGTAAGTTGCAGTAAGTACTGGGAGATGAAGAAGCTTGCACAGGAATGAGTAGCATGGAGAGCTGCATCAAACCAGTGTCAGGACTGAAGACCACAACAAGAACATCTTCCCTTATGGTGCGATGATCAACCCTGTAGTCTTATGTGCTGCTCACATGAAATTGGAGAAACGACTTCAGCTTATTCTTCGCCATAAAAATGCAAACGAGTTTCTTTTCCATGAAGACGCAAGGCCTCACACGAGGCTGCTCAACCAAGACGAACTCACAAAACTTCATTGGATTGTTCTTCTTCATGACCTTGCAGTTCGAGTCTCATACCTTCCGACTTCCATCTGTTTGGCCCAATGAAGGATGCAATCTGCGGAAATCAGAACGTGGATAATGGGAAGGTTATTGATACAGGAAGACGTTGGCTCCGACGTGGACCAGTAGAGTGGTACCACGCAGGATTACAGTTCCTCCCAGTGAGGTGGCGTCAGGACGTCGCAGTGAACGAAGATTATGTTCAAAAATAGGGTTTTGTAGCCAAAAGAGTGGAGAGTAATAAGGTGTATTGTAATCCTTAATAAAACCAATCTGCTTTTAGAAAAAAAAAAGTTTTGCATTATTTATTGAATGCCCCTCGTATCCAGTTCCCTTCGCAGTGTTTGTTGTGATGTACTTCCATTAACAGACAGCAGCAGTTTCTGTCAGGTTTTTATATAAACATATTTCCAATTAGCTGCTGAAAGGTTTATTGGTTCTGTACTATAGGCCTATTTCGGCAGTAGTGCCATTTTCTAGTGCAACCTGCAGTTAATACAGAGAGCATAGATATCGTCTACGTGGTGCTAGTGTAAGTAAGATATGTCTGTCAGTTTTACCGGCGTGTGTGTTTTCTTTACGTACGTACATATTGTATCTTTCTGTGCTCGTTGTTTGTTGTCTTTGTCTACTGTGAAACGCTATTTACTTCACATCATTTTGACAATTAATATGAACCTTGATAGCCATATGGCTTACGTCAAAGATTTTGTATGTTTACATTTATTTTTATCCATCGTGGATGATGTTCGGGTTGTCGTCTATAGTCCTTATGTGTGAAAACTTTAGGTTTTGATTCTATACGGTTTATCGTTTTAGAAGATCAGTAAAATCATCCAGATAGTGTGCGGTTTTGTTTTGGTATGTTTTTTCGTTTATAATTCTATGTGATTGGTTCTCCATATGCATGTAAATTTCAATTTCTTATAAAATTTTCATGGTGATCACTTTCGGAATTTTGTGTTTTCTGCTTTATGATTTTGCGTCTTTAAACGTAGGAATAAGTGAGACTGATTGCTGTCTGCATCTCTTGTGTGTTCTCTAAATCCGATCGTGAAATTTCTGCCTGTTTGTTCTACGTAAAATTTGTCGCTGTCATCGCAGTTCATTTTATATACTCTTGGATGCGAATAACTATACTGTGGCCCTTCCTGAACTGATTTTTGTGGTCAAATTGTCATTACTCGGAATGCTATTTTAATCGTAGTATTTTATAAAGTGACATTCATCTTATTCTACATTTTGCTGCTGTAGGGGACAGATGCGTATCTGGTTATTTGTTTTGGCGCGTTGTCTCGTACAAGTGTTACTTTTTTGGTTTATCGTGTGTTGTTTTGGCTTTGTTTTTATCCTAGTCAGGAGGGTACAGCCATCTCTTGCCCCTGCGGATTGGAATCTTTCTACGAGTACTGTTCTTATGCCGTTTTTTACGTGACTGGGAGTGGTAACCCATTCCTTGTAGACACGATGGACAGTCCGCACTGGTACGCTGAGCTACCTGACAGCTTAATTCAGAGTGTGGTCATGGGAGGGCCAAACAAGATAACACCTCTCTGCCTATTCGTCACGTCTCCAGGTCAACACCTCTTACTGACCTGATTCCATACACCCCAGTGAAACATCCACTCGAAGTCAGTGTCGTGTCTTACGTCAATGGCGAAGGGCCATTCGACCAACTACTGTAAGTTCTATACTCAAAAGTGATCAGTGTGCTCTTTCAATGGGGTGACTAATAATTTCCTCGGAGAGCTTACAGCACCTGCTCCTCGTTAGAATTACGTACCTCTATATCTCGTCGTAACATATTGCCGTACATGAAAGGGTTGTCGTTAGAGATGTCTTACATCAGATACTTCTCGTAGTTTTCGTATCTGGCGTCTTCTAAAGGCGTCTCCCCTTCACCGCTGAAGATGACGGTCAGTCGTGACTTCGTTGATGATGTGATGCTGTTACTGTCAGAATCGTAAGAATATCTGCAACTATCTTTCAGTAAAGACGCTTAAACATTTTTAAAAAATGAATGCCATTTATTTTGAGCTGTATTGTTAACACAGCACTGTTAACTTTAAAAACAATTACACAAGATGCAGTGTGTGACACTCGTGAATAATAATACTAACAATAATAATAACATATGAAACGTATTCGCAACTGCGAATAGGGACAATCATCAGTTGTGCAATGGAATGATTGTGCAATGGAATGACGAAAGTGAAAATATGTGCCAATCCAGGGCTGGAGCCCGTATTTCCCGCATATAGCACGCTCCTGGGCCAGGTCCAGATTTCCATATGTCGTCAACCATGTGCCTACAACACACACTCGTACATTCATTATGTGTATTCCTGCACAGGAGAGACATTTTACTTGAAAGTCGTTTGCTCGATGTCGGCGAACAAATACGATATTGCAGTGCCTGTGTTCGTAAGTACGATGGAATATTGTAATAATTATGATCATAATAATAATAATCACGAAACTTGCATGCTCTTGGTAATCACACGCGACAGCACTCAGTTCCGTCTCGCGCCTGACCTTCTGTCTGATGAAAAATGAAATAATTAACGCATTTATCAAATATCTTTGTAAAGACGTACCATACGCAAACGTTAACTTGGCCCTCCACCACTTGACTCTGACTCCTTTTAAAGTATATTCGTGATGCAGTGAACACTCTGAATGCTATTTGTAACACTTTTAGTGAACTTACCTAAATGTCCTTTAGAGCGCGGACGCTCACCATGGAAGCCTTCACTCGACTCTCCAGCAATGATACCCGATTTTCAGCCTCAAATTTTTCAGCCAATTAGGAGCGAGGAGCTCCCCTACTACTGTTTGTCTCAGCCATTAGGGAGCGACAATGCTGCCTCCACCAACCTGTCAAATCGACGCCTACACCTCGTAAAAGGCTGCCCCAACAGCAGGGGTTGTGTCCTCCATAGGGTACAGGGATCGCAGGGGGTTACAAGTCAGTCTGCAGTTTCTTAGCGGATAGGAGCAAATACAGAAACACAAACTTCCAGCGAAGGTAGGTTGATTATATGGATTAGAGCCAAACACAGTCACTATGCACGTACGAGAGATGCGGATTTTGAGACTCGATAGGATGCTCGCAGCACAAGACTCATGGATTCTCACGGGTCTGATTAACACTGGTTTTTGCAATCAGACTAACTGCTGCACTGAAGCCTAATTCTAAACACTAGAAAAGCAAAGGATCCACCTGGTTGCACAGCAGAAGTCAGTCTGAGCCCGTGGGGTGAAAGCTAACAGAAACAGGAATCTCCAGCAGCATTGTAATGTACGAACTTTGAGAGCAGCACTCCAAATGAGAAAAATAGAAGAGTTGGAGCTTAACCGAGGCTGGTGATGAGTGACACGCTGTTGGTGCCCCAAAGATATGACTGAGAACACAGTGTGAATAAAAAGACAAAGGATTTTATAGGATTGTGGGGGCACACTATTTCTGCCTTCCTACAGTCGGCCCACCAGTCCACTGGCACGTTACAGGCTTTGGGCAATCTGATGAGTGGCTCTGAACGCCCAGGGTACCTCTAGCCAACCACATTCAGGTTCCTCCCATTCTCTTACTCAGTAGGCAGGGACGTTTGGAGACTTTGCGTAGTGTATGATTTCATACAAAACGGTAAGGGAGGTGGGACACAGTGGTGCAGCAGCTGTTGTCGTAGGAAAGCTGGACGGAGCAGAAATGATTAACGAATAAGTTAACAAACAGAAGATTTACTTCACCTGTATTTCTCCAAGCGAATGAAAACAGTACAAATTTACAGCAAGAAATGGAGTCCACCTATTACAACAGCAACAACAATGGAACTGGAGGAGTGAGTAGGCAGCTTCTTTGTAGTGTCGCGTATCGAAATGGCTCTAAGCACGAGTGGGGAGAGAGTCTGCCGCCAGCCGTCACATACTGCAGTGGCAGAGGGCGCTCGGGGTGTGGAGCCACTGGGGCTGTGACTCAGCGGGCGCGAATGATTGGGTCCGCCAGACCCCGAACAACAATTGTCTGCGTCGAACGAAAACTTGCAATTTCTTTACTAACGTAACGACTGCCACGGGGTGGTACTGATATGTGATACCGCACATTATCTTAAGAAAACTCCAGGGTTGGTAGCAACAGTGTTCAACAGTAAGCTAAACGTCACTGTCCTTCCCATTGTGGTAGCAACAAGGGTGTTTTACATCACTTGGCCTCGCCCAGAGACCTCACATGAGTGATGACCATTGTTGTAGGACTCTAACCTGTGTAAACGCACATACATTGCAATTCTCAGGACAAGTATCAAACTTGCTGCCTCTGCTAAGACGTGCCTTTTTGTGATATTCTTCTACTGTGACGCCTCAGAACAGCGTCTAGGCGGTGGATGGAGCTTCCAGTTCATTCTCTGAACTGAAACTTCTCCGTTGAGACAGCTGGCCAGAGCGTCTACAGTTCGGCGGCTGGACCATTACTGTTTACCTCTGGTAGCCTTAACACCATCACTTTCATCTACATCTACATCTACATTTATACTCCGCAAGCCACCCAACGGTGGGTGGCGGAGGGCACTTTACATGCCACTGTCATTACCTCCCTTTCCTGTTCCACTCGCGTATGGTTCGCGGGAAGAACGACTGCCGGAAAGCCTCCGTGCGCGCTCGAATCTTTCTAATTTTACATTCGTGATCTCCACGGGAGGTATAAGTAGGGGGCAGCAATATGTTCGATACCTCATCCAGAAACGCACCCTCTCGAAACCTAGACAGCAAGCTACCCCGCGATGCAGAGCGCCTCTCTTGAAGAGTCTGCCACTTGAGTTTACTAAACATCTCAGTAACGCTATCACGCTTACCAAATAATCCTGTGACGAAACGCGCCCCTCTTCTTTGGATCTTCTCTATCTCCTCTGTCAACTCGACCTGGTATGGATCCCACACTGATGACCAATACTCAAGTGTAGGCCGAACGAGTGTTTTGTAAGCCACCTCCTTTGTTGATGGACTACATTTTCTAAGGACTCTCCCAATGAATCTCAACCTGGCACCCGCCTTACCAACAATTAATTTTATATGATAATTCCACTTCAAATCGTTCCGTACGCATACTCCCAAATATTTTACAGAAGTAACTGCTACCAGTGTTTGTTCCGCTATCATATAATGATACAATAAAGGCTCCTTCTTTCTATGTATTCGCAACACATTACATTTGTCTGTCTTAAGGGTCAGTTGCCGTTCCCTGCACCAAGCACGTATCCGCTGCAGATCTTCCTGCATTTAGCTGCAATTATCTGATGCAGCAACTTCTCTGTATACTACAGCATCATCCGCGAAAAGCCGCACGGAACTTCCGACACTATCTACTAGGTCATTTATATATATTGTTCAAATGGCTCTGAGCACTATGGGTCTCAACTGCTGTGGTCATCAGTCCCCTAGAACTTAGAACTACTTAAACCTAACTAACCTAAGGACATCACATACACCCATGCCCGAGGCAGGATTCGAACCTGCGACCGTAGCAACAGCGCGGCTCCGGACTGGAGCGCCTAGAACCACACGGCCACCAAGGCCGGCCATATATATTGTGAAACGCAATGGTCCCATAACATTCCCCTGTGGTACGCCAGAGGTTACTTTAACGTCTGTAGACGTCTCTCCATTGAGAACAACATGCTGTGTTCTGTTTGCTAAAAACTCTTCAATCCAGCCACACAGCTGGTCTGATATTCCGTAGGCTCTTACTTTGTTTATCAGGCGACAGTGCGGAACTGTATCGAACGCCTTCCGGAAGTCAAGGTAAATGGCATTTACCTGGGAGCCTGTATCTAATAATTTCTGGGTCTCATGAACAAATAAAGCGAGTTTGGTCTCTCACGATCGCTGTTTCCGGAATCCATGTTGATTCCTACAGAGTAGATTCTGGGTTTCCAGAAATGACATGATACGCGAGCAAAAAACATGTTCTAAAATTCTACAACAGATTGATGTCAGAGATATAGGCCTATAGTTTTGCGCATCTGCTCGACGACCCTTCTTGAAAACTGGAACTACCTGTGCTCTTTTCCAATCATTTGGAACCTTCCGTTCCTCTAGAGACTTGCGGTAAACGGCTGTTAGCAGGGGGGCAAGTTCTTTCGTATACTCTGTGTGGTGTCACAGTCAAACACCACACTTGCTAGGTGGTAGCCTTTAAATCGGCCGCGGTCCGTTAGTATACGTCGGACCCGCGTGTCACCACTATCAGTGATTGCAGACCGAGCGCCGCCACACGACAGGTCTAGAGAGACTTCCTAGCACTCGCCCCAGTTGTACAGCCGACTTTGCTAGCGATGGTTCAGTGACAAAATACGCTCTCATTTGCCGAGACGATAGTGTAGCATAGCCTTCAGCTACGTCATTTGCTACGACCTAGCAAGGCGCCATTACCGGCTACTATTGATGCTGTAAAACATGTACCGGCAAGAGCGACGTTCACCATTTATGGATTAAAGTTAAGTATTCCACAGCTACGTCCTTTTTTGCTAGTCTAATTTCCTTGTCCTGTTCCAGACCTCACGCCAGTCTTTCGGCTTCCTCTAATATTACGGATTGGTCTCCTGCCAATCCACAACACTCTGTGTAGAATCGAATTGGTATCCCGTCAGGTCCAGTGGACTTTCCTCTGTTTAGTGATTTCAGTTGCTATTCTATTCCTTGGACACTTATTTCGATGTCAGTCATTTTTGCGTTCGTGCGAGAATTTAGAGAAGGAACTACAGTGCGGTCTTCCTCTGTGAAACAGGTCTGGAAAAAGGTGTTTAGTATTTCAGTTTACGCGTGTCATCCTGGTTTCAATGCTATCATTATCCCAGAGTGTCTGGATATGCTGCTTCGATGCACTTACTGATTTAACGTAAGACCAGAACTTCCTAGGATTTCCTGTCAAGTCGGTACATGGAATTTTACTTGCGAATTCACTGAACGCTTCACGCATAGTCCTCCTTACGCTAATTTTGACATCGTTTAGCTTCCGTTTGTCTGAGAGGTTTTGGCTGCATTGAAACTTGCAGTGAAGCTCTCTTTGCTTTCGCAGTAGTTTCCTAACTTTGTTGTTGAACCACGTTGGGCTTTTCCCGTCCCTCACAGTTTTACTCGGCACGTACCTGTCTAAAACGCATTTTACGATTGCCTTGAACTTTTTCCATAAACACTCAACATTGTCAGTGTCGGAACAGAAATTTTCGTTTTGATCTGTTAGGTAGTCTGAAATCTGCCTTCTATTACTCTTGCTAAACAGATAAACCTTCCTCCCTTTTTTTATAATCCTATTTACTTCCATATTCAGGGATGCTGCAACGGCCTTATGATCACTGATTCCCTGTTCTGCGCTTACAGAGTCGAAAAGTTCGGGTCTGATTGTTATCAGTAGGTCCAAGATGTTATCTCCACGAGTCGGTTGTCTCTTTAATTGCTCTATGTAGTTTCGGATAGTGCACTCAGTATAATGTCACTCGATGCTCTGTCCCTACCACCCGTCCTAAACATCTGAGTGTCCCAATCTGTATCTGGTAAATTGAAATCTCCGCCTAAGACTATAACATGCTTTGTCCTGCTCTCCGCATCGTGTCTCTTATTTCCTATCGGAATGCTCTTGTGGGCTTCCAACAGCCTTCAGCTTAGAAAAGTTATAACATTGTTAATGTATGATGTACGCCTTGCTACAGTTTGCACTTGGTTCAACACTCAACAGAGGAAAGTCCACTGGACCTGACGGGATACCAATTCGATTCTACACAGAGTACGCGAAAGAACTTGCGACCCTTCTAACAGCCGTGTACCGCAAGTCTCTAGAGGAACAGAAGATTCCAAATGATTGGAAAAGAGCACAGGTAGTTCCAGTCTTCAAGAAGGGTCGTCGAGCAGATGCGCAAAACTATAGACCTATATCTCTGACGTCGATCTGTTGTAGAATTTTAGAACATGTGTTTTGCTCGAGTATCATGTCGTTTTTGGAAACTAAGAATCTACTATGTAGGAATCAACATGGATTCCAGAAACAGCGATCGTGTGAAACCCAACTCGCTTTATTTGTTCATGAGACCCAGAAAATATTAGATACAGGCTCCCAGGTAGATGCCATTTTTCTTGACTTCCGGAAGGCGTTCGATACAGTTCCGCACTGTCGCCTGATAAACAAAGTAAGAGCCTACGGAATATCAGACCAGCTGTGTGGCTGGATTGAAGAGTTTTTAGCAAACAGAACACAGCATGTTGTTATCAACGGAGAGACGTCTACAGACGTTAAAGTAACCTCTGGCGTGCCACAGGGGAGTGTTATGGGACCATTGCTTTTCACAATATATATAAATGACCTAGTAGATAGTGTCGGAAGTTCCATGCGGCTTTTCGCGGCTGATGCTGTAGTATACAGAGAAGTTGCAGCATTAGAAAATTGTAGCGAAATGCAGGAAGATCTGCAGCGGATAGGCACTTGGTGCAGGGAGTGGCAACTGACCCTTAAGATAGACAAATGTAATGTATTGCGAATACATAGAAAGCAGGATCCTTTATTGTATGATTATATGATAGCGGAACAAACACTGGTAGCAGTTACTTCTGTAAAATATCTGGGAGTATGCGTGCGGAACGATTTGAAGTGGAATGATCATATAAAATTAATTGTTGGTAAGGCGGGTACCAGGTTGAGATTCATTGGGAGAGTCCTTAGAAAATGTAGTCCATCAACAAAGGAGGTGGCTTACAAAACACTCGTTCGACCTATACTTGAGTATTGCTCATCAGTGTGGGATCCGTACCAGATCGGGTTGACGGAGGAGATAGAGAAGATCCAAAGAAGAGCGGCGCGTTTCGTCACAGGGTTATTTGGTAACCGTGATAGCGTTACGGAGATGTTTAACAAACTCAAGTGGCAGACTCTGCAAGAGAGGCGCTCTGCATCGCGGTGTAGCTTGCTCGCCAGGTTTCGAGAGGGTGCGTTTCTGGATGAGGTATCGAATATATTGCTTCCCCCTACTTATACCTCCCGAGGAGATCACGAATGTAAAATTAGAGAGATTAGAGCGCGCACAGAGGCTTTCAGACAGTCGTTCTTCCCCTCGAACCATACGCGAGTGGAACAGGAAAGGGAGATAATGACAGTGGCACGTAAAGTGCCCTCCGCCACACACCGTTGGGTGGCTTGCGGAGTATAAATGTAGATGTAGATGTAGATGTAGATGTAGATGTAATTATAATATTCCATTAATGTTATGAGCTTTCCGAGCTTAACAACGCTATAAGATAGGACCATGCACGGAGAGTGTGTGGGCGTGTGCCGCAGCTACGTGCCCCGCGAGGGCGGCCGCGGCGCACAGACGCTGCACTGCGACCAGCCGAGCCTGCTGGGGCAGCCGCGGCCCGTGCAGCAGCTCAGCTGGTCGCGCCAGGTGTACGCCAACGTGCCGGAGCGCCAGGGCGGCTACAGGCCGCCGCCCTTCACCACCGCCGACACGCTCAAGTTCTGCGGCGACATGGACCTGGGCACGACCACTGCCGTGAGTCTCCGCAGTAGTTCACTTACTTTGATCAGTTCAGTGTGGCCCAAATTTTGAGGGCAAAAAATACGCAGATGGTAGACTGAGGATTGTTGGAAACACCAGTAGGTAAATCTTCCTCTATATTCTTGCCAAGTCAGACCTGCTTGTCTACTCAAGCTTACATCGACTCCCATTCCAGCAGTGGCTGATCTACTTATGGAGCATTTCGAACAACATCTGCTAATAAAATTCTCTCGAGATTCCAGCCGCATCACGTGGTTTAAAATCCACGAGCTTTCGGTCAAGTACTCCTCGTCCGTCGTCAAATGGTGACTGTCTTTTTGTTACTGCTACCTTCCTTAGTGCTGCAAAAGGAAGCTTGGTCATATAAGGACGGTAGCAGCAACCAAATGACGGCCGCCACTTGGCAGCGACCGAGGAGTACTGGGCCGAAAGCTCCTGGACTTGAAAACACTTGACGCGGCCCGGAGCTCGAGAGAATTCAACAATACATATCGCCGCTAAATCACGCATTCTTACAACACGCCCTAAAGTCAGCTCCGCTTCGTCCATCTTGCATCTTACGTTATGCTGACGACACTTTTGGATCTTGTGTCATTTACAATCAATGGTTCCACTGTACTGCATTGCTAAAAATGACTTGAGGGTGTGACCAATCGTGAGAGTACTACAGTTCAGGTGACGCGGTCACAAGTACACATATGTTCTTCAGAGAAATGCATTTTAGTCTATATCCGCTAATTTTTATTTTTCCTACTGGCTATCGGTATGGTATAAAGTAAGTTACGTAGCTCTCTTATGCCGTAACAGTCACGATACGTAGTGAGTTGGACTTTATTGTTGTGGGTTGACTTTAAGTGACCTATATATTGCGAGATGCGAAGTCTGTTTTCGCTCTCATGTAATAACAGTTAGCTTCTTTTCCAAATTTCCCGGTCGCCGTCTTGCTCTCTCTTGATGTTGTGGTCCTGCTATCCAGTGCCACGTATTTAACCGCGGACTTGGTTTCTGACTGCAGTGGGGCGAGGGCTATACGAGAGCTTCTACATTTAGAAAGCTCACTACGCAATCACAAATCACTGTTTCCATAATTCTTCTATATTCCAATAAGTTATCAACTCACAACAACCCATAAATAAAAACGCTATTGAGACAACATGTTCATACACGATGCTTCAGTGCTTCACCAAAACCAAAGTTAGCACTGAAATCAAGACAGTATGGCACAGAGCCTATGTAACAACATCCATTTTTCCAGAGGGCTTGACCACTGTCGGCAGTCCCCTTTCTTCTGTGGATTCCACGTCAACCCCAAAGCACGACTGCAAAGTGCAGGTGATCCCATATAAGAGAAAACTGCCTCTAGCTTAATTACGTTTAACTGGACGATACTATCTTTCTGAAATACGACGACAGTAATCTTTACATGGTCAGATACCAAATGGGTTTAAGCCCCGGTGACTAATAAAGAAAACTGATTACGACTGTATGCATAATCCTGATGTTGAAAGGAATGCACTGAATTTAGGTCGCATGAGACATCAATATAAAAGTTAATTTAATCTATCGATAGCTCACAAGATAAACCACACTGTCTGTAGTTGTGTAAGTTATTCCACACAACGTCTTTCATGTTAGGGAGGAATCTGTATTGATACATGTTGCTATGAGGCATATATATCCAGCTTTCACTCTATACTTGTTTAAGATACTTGATTTAAAACCATGCTTTGTTTAATTAACATGAGATGCTAAATTTAGCCGGCCGCGGCGGTCTCACGGTTCTAGGCGCTCAGTCCGGAACCGCGCGACCGCTACGGTCGCAGGTTCGAATCCTGCCTCGGGCATGGATGTGTGTGATGTCCTTAGGTTAGTTAGGTTTAAGTAGTTCTAAGTTCTAGGGGACTGATGACCTAAGATGTTAAGTCCCATAGTGCTCAGAACCATTTGAACCATTTTTTTTTTTTTTGCTAAATTTATCCTGCTATTTAAAGGAGTTTCATGCTGGAATTTAATCTTATCTTACTTTCCACGTTTACAAATCTCATCATTGTTCTGGTTGAACGTGTATTAAAGAAGGAAGTGTCTAAAAAAGTATAAGGAATCACTCGGACCCGGCAAGTCCATATGTTTTAAAAATTTTGGAGAATACTTCTCTTTTTTCATTTATTTTACTTTTCTAGTTTCTTATTTGTATATTTTCTGCACTCTCATCTCAGTCTCTGGAGAGATAATGGGACATGCTGTATTTTACTGCCTTCGCAAACCGACCTTTGCTATAGATTCCCCCTTTCCTAGGTAAACGTACCCTCTCATTCCTGCCAGAATGGTTTAGGTCCTTCCTTCTTTGGATTCATCTGACCTCAGTATAGGTTGCCTTTTTCCTAAGTAAACCGACTCTCTCATCCTTCTACCTCTCTACAAGTCTGGGAACACTCCACTTTCACGCATGCAATCATATGCCTAGTCTCTGACCACACGGCTTTTACCATTTCTAAAATAGAAGATTTCTTCTCAGCATACTGATCTTACCCAAAATCTATATAAAATACTAGTTTCTTATTTCATTCTTTTCTCTTATCGCTCCTGTTTCTCAAACTGTTATTATTTACGTCTTATACTAGTGTCTCTGAGTAACTTAACGTATCCCCCCCGTTCAGACGACGTAGCTAATATAGGCTCCATCCACGCAACTTATTGCAGAAAACTGAAAGTTTTAATGAAAAACATCTTTATTGTGTGACGCTATGTCATTGATGTCATGATCTATTGGCTTTATCTGTGGAAATAGGGTGTCATTACCACTATATGGTCCGGATAAGAGAAGGATTACAGCGATGGTAACATATGCATATAGAAAGAGGGAGGGTAGAATTGGTAGTCCAGACGCAGAAAAAAGAAAAGAAACTATAAGAATAATTGCGTTAGGATCGAGAAGAAAAAGACGATAAACCCCAAAGATACATTTCCTTCTCACTCCTATGGATAGTCAGTAGAGGCCTGGTAGTCACACGTTATCGTCATTTATTTGTTGTCATTTGTCTTAATGTCTTTGTCAGTCATTTTTGTGGATTTTAACAACAGTGTGAGTTCTTGGTCATTCTATATATATCCAACATGTGACATGCAGTACAGGATTTAGAAAAATATATTACTCGTTGCAGTAGCTAAACTCTTCTATAAAATACACATAAAATTGTTCATATGGAAGGAAAAAATACTGAACCTCACATACAAAATATATAAAGGTATTTGGGTCTTTTTATAAAGAATATGGAAATAAATACCTAATTTTATTGTACTCTAGTATTTTCCTCAAATTTTATAGTAAATCTTTACCTTCCTGCAATGAATTACGAAGATTATGCTATACTTACGTGGCTCAAACGGCTCTGAGCACTAAGCGACTTAACATCTAAGGTCATCAGTCCCCTAGAAATTAGAACTACTTAAAACCTAACTAACCTAAGGACACCACACACATCCATGCCCGAGGCAGGATTCGAACCTGGGACCGTAGCGGTCGCGCGGTTCCAGACGGAAGCGTCTAGAACCGCTAGGCCACAACGGCCGGCTATACTTATGTGTTCGAAAGACAGGTATATCTGTACCTTTCTAATAGATATACTTGATGCAGGCAAAATCTCTACAAGATAGTTGGAGAATTTTGAAAGACAATAGAGTAGTAAATGAGGAAGAAATTGCCTCTTAGAAAACAAAAGTGCAAAAAATGAAGCGATTTTTTAACTCGAAACTTAGCGCACGTCACCCCAAGTAATCCGCAAATATGGTAGATTATCCTGAGGATTTACACTTGTTTATTGTATCAATGTGATAAAGTTTTTCATCTACTGGTGTATTGCTGCCGTCGGAACCCGTCACAGCACCCTCGGCCGTCGAAACAGCTCGCCGAAAATCTGCTCAGCGGTAGGCTCATCTTCCCGTGACTTGCGTTCTGAGCACGCACTCAACCCTTGAATAATATTCGTTGTTGCCCCGGTTGCTTTGGCCGACTGGTATTTATTTCGTCAAAGTTCGCGACTGTCTAAACTGTTTAGGTTTAATGAAGGTCACAATTCTTTTAATCTGAAAAATGTTGGTGTCGTTTATACCACTGCAGCGTATATGTTTACGATACTTGTTTATTTCGCCTGTCGCAATAGACAACGATATGCATCTTCCCGTTTCCCTTAAAATTTTAGTTTTAACTTTTTGTTATAGCTCTGTTATTTTATTTCCACTCGCCCGTGTATCTCACTTAAGAGGTCACACGAGGTGGTTTTCCTTATTGTGGGTTGACTTTAAGTGATCGATATATTGCGAGACGCCAAGATTTTACTCGTTCCCTTATAATAAAAATTAACTTCTTTTCCATATTTCTCGGTCGCCGTCTTGTTTTCTATTGGTGTTGTGGTCCTGCTATGCAGTGCCACTTATTTAACCGTGGACTTCGTTTCCGGTTGCAGTGCGGTGAGGGCTGTAAGAGAGCGTCTACATTTAAATAAATTACAACGAAGTTACAAAACACTCTTTCCAAAATCGTTCTGTATTCAGATAATTTATCAACTCACAACAATTGATAACTAACAAAGCTATTCAGAAAATATGTTCATACAGGATGTTTCAGTGCTTAACAAAAACCATAAGTTATTACTTAAATAGAGATAGCGTGGCATTGAGTCTATAACAACACATTCAGTTTTCTTAATTGCTTCACCATTGTCGTCAGAGCCCTTTCTTCGTTGGAGCCCACAGTAACCCCAAAGCACTACCGCAAAGTGCAATTGACCCCCACTTGCAAGTCCAAACTACACATCCGTCGTCTTTTTCTGCGCTGTGTCTGTATTTTGCTTTCTCTTGTCTGCACATAAATTCCGACAAACCGAGGCACAACAGATGCTCTTTAAGCTACTACTAATTAAAGTCATGTTTTTCATACGCACATCTTTCATCGGTCTAGCGAAAGTGAGAAGTGTTGCTATGCTTTATAGCAATCAGTACCACTGCCTTAGTTACAACTGTAGTGTAAGAAACATTTACAAACTGTTTTCCGTTTATGACAGCAAATGTACGGTATAGCGTGCAACTCTGAAACATATGGAGTGTTTCAGACAAAGATCGTGCGCCCGTAACTTACAAAGTATTAAATGATAGGCTTATTCAGTGTAACAGGTCCAAATAAGTAACGTTACACTTTCCGCTGGGTTATGGATGTAGTTTACTGAGTTCTTTTTCTCTCCGTTAGTTACAGCAACGAGATACAGTTTCTTTAACAGAAGATTAGTTCCAGAATGAGATTTTCACTCTGCAGCGGAGTGTGGGCTGATATGAAACTACCTGGCAGATTAAAACTGTGTGCCCGACCGAGACTCGAACTCGGGACCTTTGCCTTTCGCGGGCAAGTGCTCTACCATCTGAGCTACCGAAGCACGACTCACGCCCGGTACTCACAGCTCTACATCTGCCAGTATCTCGTCTCCTACCTTCCAAACTTTACAGAAGCTCTCCTGCGAACCTTGCAGAACTAGCACTCCTGAAAGAAAGGATATAGCGGAGACATGGCTTAGCCACAGCCTGGGGGATGTTTCCAGAATGAGATTTTCACTCTGCAGCGGAGTGTGCGCTGATATGAAACTACCTGGCAGATTAAAACTGTGTGCCCGACCGAGACTCGAACTTGGGACCTTTGCCTTTCGCGGGCAAGTGCTCTACCATCTGAGCTACCGAAGCACGACTCACGCCCGGTACTCACAGCTCTACTTCTGCCAGTATCTCGTCTCCTACCTTCCAAACTTTACAGAAGCTCTCCTGCGAAGGTAGGAGACGAGATACTGGCAGAAGTAGAGCTGTGAGTACCGGGCGTGAGTCGTGCTTCGGTAGCTCAGATGGTAGAGCACTTGCCCGCGAAAGGCAAAGGTCCCGAGTTCGAGTCTCGGTCGGGCACACAGTTTTAATCTGCCAGGTAGTTTCAGAAGATTAGTTATTTATTTCGTGTAACTGTTTTTTTTTTTTTTTTTTTTTTTTTTAGAACCAGCTGTGTGCAGACGAATTTAAATAACGTTTGCGTTGCTTCTAGTGTTGGAGCTAGATACTTCAAAGTGTTAGCGGTGGATGCAACATGTTGTACTTCATACACTGCTGCGTGCAGATGGATGTTAATTGTTCAAATGTTCAAATGTGTGTGAAATCTTATGGGACTCAACTGCTAAGGTCATCAGTCCCTACGCTTACACACTACTTAACCTAAATTATCCTAAAGACAAACACACACACCCATGCCCGAGTGAGGTCTCGAACCTCCGCCGGGACCATCCTCACAGTCCACGACTGCAACGCCTTAAACCGCTCAGCTAATCCCGCGCGGCGGATGTTAATTTGCGGAACGTTGATGTAAGTGAGGTGTTCAAACGTGTGTCCATGTTCCTGAACGAACAACGCGCTTTCTAAGCGCCCTTAGACGAACTGTAAACTTGCCAGTGTCACGCAGTGACAACCTTCCTCGATACTCGATTTGAAACCGTCTGGGTTTGTGAGTTCAATGACATAAACACGGTCCTTTAGGTATCCTCACAAAAATAAATCTGTTGGTGTTAAATCGGATGATCTTCCAGGTATCTCTTGTTCCGTTCTTGCCCCAAACTATTACAGAGCCTTCACCAGCTTGAACAGTCCCCTGCTGACATGCAGGGTCCATGGATTCATGACGTTGTAAGCACACCCGTACACGTCCATCTGCTCGATACAATATGAAGCGAGACTCGTCCGACCAGACAACATGTTTCCAGTCATCAACAGTCCAATGTCAGTGTCGACGTACCCAGACGAGGCGTAAAGCTTTGTGTCGTGCAGTGATCAAAGCCTTCGGCTCCTAAACACCATATAGATGATTTTTCGTTGAATGGTTCGCATGCTGACACTTGTTTGCCCAGCACTGAAATCTGCATCAATTTTCGGAAGGGTTGCACTTCAGTCACGTTGAACGATTCTCTTCAGTCGTCGTTGATCCCGTTCTTGCAGGATCTTTTTTGTGGCCGCAGCGATGTCGGAGATTCTTTGTTTTACCGGATTCCTGACATTCACGGTACACTAGTGAAATGGTCATGCCGGAAAATCCCCAATTCATTGCTACCTCGGAGATGCACGTACGCCCACTGTAACATCACGTTCAAACTCCTGCCATTGTAGCAACGTAAACCGATCTAACATCTGCGCCAGACGCCTGTTGTCTTATGCACTGCCGACCACAGTGCAGTATTCTGCCTGTTAAGACATCTCTGAATTTTAATATGTGTGCCTATACCAGTTTCTTTGGCGCTTCGGTGTATTATGACACATAAACATGAACATAGTCAGTGATTACAAGATGATCAGGCGGAATATCTCCTTGCTTTCTTCAGTGCTACATCAAGTAAAATAGGGTGGCCACGGTAATGTATTCAATCTATTGCCTGCTGCTGTGGGCGAGCGGTTCTAGGCGCTTCAGTCCGGCACCGAGCTGCTACTACGGTCGCAGGTTCGAAACCTGCCTCGGGCTTGGATGTGTGTGTTGTCCTTAGGTTAGTTAGGTTAAAGTAGTTCTACGTATAGGGGACTGATGACCTCAGATGTAAAGTCCAATAGTGCTTAGAGCCATCTGAACCATTTTTCAGTCTATTTTCCGACATCCCGATTTACAAAATAGGTGGTCTGCTATTGAAAAGAATCGCATCATTATTAACGTTCCTCCGTCACAAATGCAGACAAAATCTCTGGTGGCAGATGGAAGTTGCCTGACATCGTAACGACTCCATGACGTACTTCGGTCAACGACATACGAAACGCCGCAAGAGTAGCCAATTCCGTAGTTGACACCTGGCGACGAAAGCAGCGGTAGTCGTTGAAAGCTTCAGTATGTAAGCCAAGTTGACGCCGCAAGAAACTGATGAACATTTATCCAAGAATGTGATCCGAAAAACTACGTCCACATACCAGGAGCGAGTGGACGGATTTGCATATTTAAAGCGGTACGAGTTCTAGAATGTGCAATGCGTGTTTCATATGAAACAACTGGTCACAGCTTATATTACTCGGTAAGGCGAACTCGTTACAAGGCCAGCAAGTTTCAATACAAAGTAGCGAGTGAACGCCGAAAATGCCCTCGAAGGGTCGTTACAGCTTTCTGTTGACATCACCTACATAGCAAAGCTATTGAACACTGACAGTAAATATTTCACAACATTAAGTACACTGCAAGGAAATACTATCTTTGTAAAAACTTCACAACTACTGTCGCACCCAACTGGACTTCCAGGTTAGCAAATAAAATTAGAAAAACAGGTTAAACTTGGGATTTGATTTTAAAAGCTGCCACAATGAATGTTGCGTCATGTGCAGACGAGAGAATGTCCTTTAACAAAAACACAAACCATCAGGAATAAAGCTATTTAGGTGAACTGTGGATTCGTAAATAGTTCACTGTGAATGAATGACAGTGTGCGAAGCGTGCTGTTAAACAACAGTGTAGTGATGGCGGTTACCACTGAAACAATCGGACTTCGGTTACACCGCTTGTTTTATTTCATCTCCAATTTATTTTTATTTTATTTGGCCTTTGAGTGTGTACTCAATTTAGCCATCAGCAACACATAGTGACAATGTACACATAATTGAATAAACAAATACAGAAATGCATATTTACAAGAATAAAAAGCTTAACTGTTACAGTTTTGTACATAATGTTTTAAGAATTGAATTGAATTGAATTGGAAAATAATTAGAAGTGTCTTGGCTTAACCTGACTGTTGAAGTCGCTCGAAATAACCGGTTTCTTAGGTAACCGATCTTGAGGTTTTTGTTGCTGACACTTCCAACAATAAAGTTAAACGTCTCACAAAAACTGAAAAATCCTTGCTCCCTCAGACTTTTGCATTATGTGTTTAAAGATGCGTAAAATGAAATATCAAATGAAACAGGTACGAAAATAAACTTAATCCATCCACCGTCTACTGCTACGAAAAAAAAAAAAAAATTAATCCATCCACCGTTTACTGCTTTTCTTCAAACGTAATGAGGGGCTAAATACTTCTCAAAATTCATCAGTATTCCCCCACTGATTCTAGTTTTCTAAAACTCGGTTTAAAAATTCACGTTTAATATAGGATCTTACCATTACATGGGAATCACGAATAGTCAGTGCTAAAGGGTGGAACTGAGTGCCGGCCGTTGTGCCCGAGCGGTTCTAGGCGCTTCAGTCTGGCACCGCGCGACCGCTACGGTCGCAGGTTCGAATCCTGCCTCGGGCATGGATGTGTGTGATGCCCTTAGGTTAGTTAGGTTTAAGTAGTTCTAAGTTCTAGGGGACTGATGACCTCAGAAGTTAAGTCCCATAGTGCTCAGAGCAATTTGAACCATTTTTTGAAAACTGAGTTTTGGTTAATCTATTTTTCGTCTTAAGTTGTCCATCTGTAGGAGCTACAAGCATATAAAGCCGTATTATGTAAACACAGGCAGCATATCAACTAATTTCTATTGTTATTGTAAAACATGAATGAATTCTTAAATTTTTAATTTATTGCTGTTGCATTAACTCAGTTTATAATAAGCTTTTGGGTAAACTGTGTTGCGTTCTTTTCCTTTAACTAAATAGAACGCGAAAGCTATTTTAGTCAAATATGTATATTTACTTTTTCGTGGGAACTGGAATAGAATTGATTTTTTTCCGAATAAAACCAAAAATCTAGAACGAATTTTTCGCTCTACAGCAGAGTATGTGCTGATATGAGACTTCCTGGCCGATTAAACCTGTTTCGTGGACTGGGACTCGAACCCAGGACCTCAGGACCTTTATCTCCCACAGACAAGTGCTCTACCGACTGAGCTGTCCCTGCACGACTCCAAATTCGTCGTCACAGCTCTACTGCTGGTAGTGCGTCATCTCCTTGCCGACGAAAGGCAAAGTCCTGGCCGAGCACACATTTTTAATTTTTCAAGAAGTTTAAAAAACTGCTCTTCCCAAAAATTTGGATACTAAGCAAAATATAACATTTACGTGGAACAAGTACATGACAGTAATTAAAAATTCAATAATGAATTAATTGAATCTCCAATATTTTTTACCAAAGCATTCATAAATGCTAGTTCTATAATGTGTTGATCTGTAAGTTGGTTCCTTTCATCAGGAACCGTATCATTCAATGCAGATATTAGACTTTCAGAACCCAAGAACACCTTATAAAAACAGTTTTTTAAAGTTTTATCTGAAACTAAAAATCGTAATATCACACTATCGAAAACAGACGTATGGGATTTGTACCTGGTTATCAGTATTAAAGAAAAATACCTTTCATAACCGAGACCAAACAACTACTGAAGTACAATACTGGTACAGCTTTTAACTGATCGGTTTTGCCCATCCCTGCAACAGTGACAGGCAACGTTTCATTGTTGTGAATGTAGATATTCGTTTCTTATTCATTTCTATTTTATAACAGGAAATCTTCGGACCAGCTTGTGTTTGTACAAGAATATATTAGAAATAAGCCGGCCGTGGTGGCCGAGCGGTTCTAGGCGCTACAGTCTGGATCCGAGCGACCGCTACGGTCGCTGGTTCGAATCCTGCCTCGGGCATGGATGTGTGTGATGTCCTTCGGCTAGTTAGGTTTAAGTAGTTCTAAATTCTAGGGGACTGATGACCTCAGAAGTTAAGTCCCATAGCGCTCAGAGCCATTAAAAATAAGCGGAGATAATGAAGGCGGAAATTTTGTCATTAATTTTATTAAGGAGCGCAAACTCTTTTCTTTCAGTTACCTTGATAAAACTTTGCAACAGAATGGTTTCCCTTTTATCTAGAGCAGAATGGTGCAGTACTGGTCTGCAATAAGGAAAAGGAAAATATCCTGCGGCGCAGCGGTTTCTTATCCCACAGAGCATGTTCGCTCACCTTTGTGAGAATTCTTCTGCAGCATACATGCCTGCCCTGGAGCTACATATTAAGTTTCTCGGCTTAAAAAGCTGTAAAAAAAATTTGCCTCACAAAACATGTCGACAGGGTGCAAGGTAACTTAAATTTACGATATTACTAAATAACAAATGAGCGAAAGTAGTTAAGACTATGATGTATTGTCACTTTTACATATACAAAATGGCCACCAAGTCCTTGTTATATGCAAGTGCTAACAAGAATTTCACACTGATGCTGTTTGAAGGGACCGTTGTATCAAGCAGAAATCTACAGATACCAGCCTTTGAATGTCGACCTCTACTTTGACCGGAACTGAGGTTGGAATCTTCCCACATGTCAGTCATGGGGCCTGAATATGGCGTAATACATCGCCAAACATGGTAGCCCCTACAAAATAAGTTTTGAAATTAGCCGGTTGGAAGGTGTTTAATTTGACATTCTGTACTGAAAAGACGAGTCCCTCAACCATCTATGAAAAAATGGAGGTACAGAGACTAAATACGTAAGTTTTATTAGTTTCGGATTATTCGTACACGGGATGATGAAAAGGTTAAAAGCAGAGTAAACGATAAACCATTTTTCTTTCATTATTTTGTATGTCTGTTAGTATGAAAAAGGTAAGGAAAATGTTTGAAACTGTGTTTACAATTTGTTGAAAGTCACTAACTGCTCTCATTATTAAACAGTGATAAGTATAGCGCGGGTACATTGTGGTCCGTTTTAAGAAAAGATAGTTTTTGACACATCTCATCGTGTATGACATCATATTTCCTGAAGTATGTGTATAACGGTGTGTATAATTCTGAAAAGTATGTAAAATAGTATATGTGGCAACTGTCCGCATACTACCTTGCGAGTAGGGAGAATAAATTAAACCATCATGCCTAATACCGAAGCTTCACTCCATAAATAAGGAAAATGTAGCAAGCGGTAAACATTTTCGTTTCACTATTTTGTGAAGTTGTCGACAAGAAAGAGTTTCGAAAAAGTTTGAAATTATGTGCAAAGTATTTTGAAAGTCGCTAAGTGCTCTCAATCTCACATACTGGATGAATATAGTCTACGTAATTTGCGCTCCGTGACTTATTCAGTTCCTAACTTTAATACTTGACCTAGTGTGTCAAACCTTAACGTAAGATTACACCTCTTAAGGAGTTGATTATGACAGCATTTACAATTTTTAAATTCGGGCAATACTTATATGAAATAATGAAACTCAAATTTTTGTCGCCCATCGAAGCCTCAGACAGGCAACTGGATGATCAGTTGATTATTTTAGCCGTTTAGTAATGCAGACTTGCTGTCACCCCTTTTCAACGCACAAAGTCACCTGGCATTCATGCGAGCGGCACGGCCACAGTTATTGGAAATTGTACCCCTTGTTGCTTGTGGGATGATGTTGTTTCAGCTCGTTATTGCATCATTCACTTTGATATTAAGGTCTATCAGTACCTGAACGGCAGATGCCATCATCGATATATTGGGAGGCCACGTTCTGGCCAGTGGCCAGCAAAATCGTTACATCTCACACCTATTCACGTATGAGACACTAATACAAAATTAAGAACTGTTTGTAGAGTCCTAGCTGCCTGTCGCATTGTACAAAACACAACACAGGTAGTTGAGAAAGTGTTGCAAAACATTTTGCCGCTGTGTTGCATCCACTCACACCGGTGGCCACCAGTTTCAGCAATTGCTAAGAACTGGAGCTGTTGCTACTTCGTGTAATTTGTACATCTTCAAAGCCATTTTCGACCATTAGTTCCCTATTTAAAGGTACTCAGGTTAGACTCCTCTGACATAAGAAAAGTTTTGATCCAAAAAGTTTAGGACACCCTGTTTGTGGTAATGAATACAACACGAGAAATATCTCTGTTTCGTAACACGTCATCTCTTTTATCCTTCAACAGTGCAGGAAGAGAAGGAACACATGCTTTGGCCTTCCGTAACTGGTATCAATGATCTAAAGAGAATTAGGGAAATCACAGACAAATTTGATCAAGATAGTCAGAAACATGAAGAAATATCATCTCAATTAAAACTACACTCACTTTTCTCTCAGTTTACCACTCTTATTTGAATACTCAATTACTATCTGTTAAGCACAATCTAAGAAAGGGACTGTTGTAGATCTCAGTAACCGCCACAGAATAACGAAGTGTGAAGGCTAAAATTTAAGATAGTAACGGCCACCTGGTTGATCGCTCAAAAATTTATTTATTTATACTTGTATTTTACCTCGAAGATTAGGTCCTTAGGCCCTCTGTTACATCTAAGGAGACATTCTTACTGAGGAGTCATCGTTACAATATGTGTAATATACGATTAGTACACAATAAAAATGGAAATAATAAAAATAATATACTAATGAGAAAGCAAGCGTGAGAAATAAAAACTGTAGAGGGAGATCGAGGCTTCACTAAAACATTAACTTTCAGGTGGATGTAGGGTGCTGTAGTTATGCAGAGATGAAAGGACTTGCACTGGAAAGACTAACATAATAATGAATATAAACTATTTCAGAAATGTCTGTAAGGGTCTCTCAGTGAAACTTCTGCAGCTTAGTCGAAAGAACCTTGGCAATATGAAGGCTTTGGCCATCTTGCATGGCAGTTAGATAAATGGACTGATATTATTCCAACTACTTTTGAAATAATGAACTGTTTACTTATGTTTCTTTCCATCTGCCTCGTTTTCCTCTGACTGCACTTTGTCCATCACTGTAGTAAAAGCTTGACGGGACTGAAGATTGAATGAATTTTTGTTTAAATATATGTGGGAGTTTATTTAACCGAATTTACATCACGAGACATCTTCCGTATGATGTGACCTATTGTTCTTCCCAGGTTAAGTGCTCATCCAAAATTATTCCCAGAACTTCTACTACTTTGTTGATAAGGTAATTAATACTGTAGAGGAACTGTTTCAAGAAAATGTCTGATGATCTACTTTCAGAGTTACATGAGGAAGACCTGTAACTCAAAGGGTTAAAAGTAAGAACCAGATTTTGTTCCTATCCTGATTGTGAACAGAGATCGTCATTCATACATTATGCGGCAGCGGCAGTGTTATTAGGGCGGGCGCTAAGATACAACTGATTATCAGCATATAGGCGCTAGTTACAAAAACAGTACGTATTAAGTAGCACCCAGTGGAGCCCCTGAGGCCACAAGCTACCATGACTTCTACAACGTATGAATTTTCTGGTCACTTCAGCCGCATACTGGAAATGCTGATTCCATACTTTCTTCTCCATTGTTTTTCTCTTGACGTTCATCCCTGTTCCATCCTTTGAACGGACAATTATGATCCAGTCACTTATAACCAAATATATTTCGTTTTCTGTAATTGTTCTGTAGCTAGAACATTATCCCTTAATTCCTGATAGACCTCTAATGCAACTCTGCGAACGATAATTTTTGTTTTACTTAACTTTTCCTTCTATTGAAACTCGATGAATATTCAGTGAACTCACAACAATCTCTATGATCACTCGATTTTACCCCACTGAAGATTTATGGCATGCTGTCGATACCTGCATACGCTATATGACCTCCCCCCCCCCCCCCAAAAGAGAAAAGTTATTCGCACCGCAAGATGCATGGTCAGAATGATCCCAACACCTCACTGAGTCAAGCCTCGACATGCTGAAGCAGGTTTTTAGGGCTTGCGGAAGTGTGATTCCCTACTAACATCACATACGGGGCGTTCCAATAGCTTGTAACCAACGCAGTGTAACCGCCACATCATGAAGCAGAAGCGAACCTTGGCACCATGATAACGCTAGAAAGGAGGTGAAGGACAGAGTACGGGAGAGTTTTTCATCTGGAGAACAGCGTGCCTTGAAAGACATAATGTTCCCTCGTCAGTGTTTCAACCTAGTGAACGATCTTAGAATCACATGATAGAACGTGAATTAGAGACCACGATAAGCTGTTCCTGGAATTTTCTTCTGTTTTTGGTGTTGTAAGACACGAGGTTGTGCTTTGCGCAGCGTTTATAAATATTACGACTTGTACATATTTAAGAACTGTGTAATATATTAAAGCCGTTTGGATGATATTGTCAATTCTTCAGTTAAGAGTTATATGGTCAGTTTACTTCTCTATAATTTTAAAACTAGTGGCATAACTTGTGGACTGTTACACCATGCTTCCTCAATCATGTACCATCTCATAGCTTCAAGCGGAAGGTGTTTTGCAGCATGGAACAGACGATATTTGAAAATGAACTGTGTTTCTTTAATGTCGTAAGCAGTTTATCTCTCTTGAAAATGAGAAATTACGTTAGTGGCCAGTAGCTTCCGTTCCAAATCTTTATAACTTATAACTGGTTTACGACGCTACTCCTTAATTTGATTTCACTTACTGAGTTTTTCACGCTTAGAAAAGCGTTACTTCTCTGGAGCTATTTTTGTAATATCAGAATAAATATTTCAGAACCCATAAAATGAATGCTGTCATTTCAAAATGAAATAAGAAAAAAACATTAATCTTCTATTACGTGGCATTCTTGATGCAGATGCCTGAAAAGCTTTTAAAGGTCTCTCCTACAATTAAGGTAACTCAGAACCTCTACTAACAGATGTTCCTTGTACAGTATAATCTCGGCTAACGTTATGTTCCTTTGCAGAAGGATTTTCCCGAGTGGCCGCCGCAGGAAACAAAGCAACATGTGCTAAAATCCAGTTTGCGACCTGTGTGTAAACCGATGGAGTCAACGACCACGCAACGAGTAGACTTCCCACTGTGGAAAACTGAACGGACAGCTCCCATTCTGCAGAATCCTGGATTCTGCACTTCTAAGAAGCCTATGGAAGGTCAGTCAGTGCAAATGTCTGTAAGCGCTATAGCACCGCAACGCGCAGTATTTCAAGACTGATTTCCAATAACGGTTATCGTACTCATGGTCGAAAAATGCCCAGAATTATCTGAATTGTAATCTCTCAGGTTTTCTCGGTGTGGCTGGTTAATTATGTGCTGTCTGCTGTACCGTAGAATGCTTCGACGACCGAGCCAAGTCTTCAAGTGCTGGGAACTGTAAAATGATAGATGTCGAGACGAAGATTTCAGTTTAAGCAAAGGCTCGGGGTTCGACACTCGATTTATTAAGATCTCTCCGGCCATTTCATGGAGTGGGGCTGGGGGTGCTGGAACAGTGAGCGTTGCACAGAGTAGCAGTGCGGGCTCTCAAATAAGGCACAGGAAGAAGAATTCGGCAGCGTGACACCAACAGTACTTCACAGCATTCAACGAGCCAAGCTCTACTACCTTTCCGGGTTGAAGGAATAAAATTCCAAAACAACAGTTATCGCAGATTGTGACAGGAAACATGAAACCGGCGACAGTGCAGACAAGTACAACACCGCCAACGAGAATTTAGGCATGGTGGCACGGAAAAAAAATTAAACAATGAGAGCACAAAATGGCCCGTTTCTTGCTAAAGACGAAATACAAATGGCGACCGATGACGACTTGCAATTATGAGCTAAAGTCACGCAGGGTGCGCAGCTCGTGGTCGTGCGGTAGCGTTCTCGCTTCCCACGCCCGGGTTCCCGGGTTCGATTCCCGGCGGGGTCAGGGATTTTCTCTGCCTCGTGATGACTGGATGTTCTGTGATGTCCTTAGGTTAGTTAGGTTTAAGTAGTTCTAAGTTCTATGGGACTGATGACCATAGATATTATGTCCCATAGTGCTCAGAGCCATTTGAACCAACCAGTCACGCAGGAAGAATGAGACCATATTGCAAATCAATAGAAGTATCACGCAGCTGCTGTATCGATCACTAACTAAGAAACCATCAGTTGGTGGCTTGACTGATGAGGAAGTACGTGACGAGAGGACACTGAATACCGTGTGTTCACTCTACGTGGTCTTTCTGCGGACCTCTGAGCAAAAAAAGAGAGCTTTGGCACGTTCTTTTAGAAACAAACATTGTTCATACAAGACTCGCTCAAAGCTACAAAGAGGGAGTATCGACTTATCACCAAGCAAATGGCTGAATGTATTTGCAACGAGGCACAACTTGGTCCACCAACACTTGGCACATCATCCGAAATGGGGACCATTCTCGGGAAGTAGAACAATACCAATACCTCTCAGAGTATGCTGATAAAATATCTCCATATTTAGCAATTATATACAACCACTCACTCACAGAAAAACACGTACCTAAAGATTGGAAAATTGCTCAAGTCACACCAATAGCCAAAAAGGGAAGTAGGAGTAATCCGCTGAATTACAGGCCTATATCACTAACGTCTATTTGCAGTAAAGTTTTAGAACATATACTGCATTCGAACATTATGAAGTACCTCGAAGAAAACGATTTATTCACACACAGTTAGCACCGATTCAAAAAATATCGTTCTTGTGAAACACAACTAGCTCTTTATACTCATGAAGCAATAAGTCCTATCGACAGGGGATGACAAATTGATTCCACATTTTTAGATTTCCAGAAGGCTTTCGACACCGTTCCTCACAAGCGTCTTCTAATCAAACTGCGTGCCTACGGAATATCGCCTCAGTTGTGCGACTGCATTCGTGATTTCCTGTCAGAAAGGTCACAGTTCGTAGTAATAGACGGGAAGTCTCACCTCAGGAGTACTGCTGAGCGGTGTGAGATCCGCATCAGGTGGGACTGGCGGATGACATCGAAAAAGTACAAAGAAGGGCAGCTCGTTTTGTATTATCGCGAAATAGGAGAGATAGTGTCAGAGAGATGATACGTGAATTGGAGTGGCAATCATTAAAACCAATTTTCTCCTCCGATTGCGAAAACATTCTGTTGGCACCCACCTGCATAGGGATAAATGATCATCACGATAAAATAAGAGAAATCAGGGCTCGCACGGAAAAGTTTAAGTGCTTGTTTTTCCCGTGTGCCGTTCGAGATTGGAACGGTAGAGAGACAGCATGAAGGTGGTTCATTGAACCCTCTGCCAGGCACTTTATTGTGAATAGCAGAGTAATCAGGTAGATGTTGATGTAGATGTAGATGTAGAAAGTGAACGGGACGGATACAACTTCAGACTAGTGGTTGAAGTCTCTCCGTCGAAAATCACTGGTGTTACTAAATGGAATTTACAACATCTGCTTGTTGGCTCAGTACTTTCCGGAGAAATGGCAGAAGGCAAAAATGATTCCACTACGAAAGTCGACATGACACACCAGAGATACAGCTAACGACCCCCCAATCCTTAGCGGCGTTAGCAAAGTATTTGAACGTATCGTAAAGAGAACGACTAAAGAATTTCTGACCTTATACGAAGCAATAGGATCAGAGGAGTTCTTATGCCAGCGAAAGTTTCCTATGGGACTGCAACTCTTATACCTGACTGAGCATATCACCAAAAATTTGAACTTAACTAAGTCAACAGCTGCGCTCTTCCTAGACATTAAATATACTTACGAAGAACTGTGGAAGAAGAATCCGCTCAGAAAAATTTAGGAATCTATACCAGACACTTCCACATGTACAACCGTCAAGATTCGTTACAACAGATACTACATACATTCGTTGGACGACAATAATAAATACTCTGTTGTATAAAGACAGACAATTCTCATTCTCATCTGTATGATAAGTTCTTGAAGAGGAATCAAATTACAAATTATTGTGTCAACTTATTTGAATCTGGACTTCTATGTACATCGATCTGATTGCCCATCAAAGATACTTCTTCAAAGTAGTCTGTTTCTTGAGCTGTGACAGAAGTGCAAGAGAGAGAAGCCACAGTTCCTTATGTTCGAATTCCTCGCCTTTCTTAGGATTTTGCAGAGTATAAAGATTTTTAATGTCGTTTTAAATAAGTGGTTGTACCTGCCTTTCTAGCAAATTCTACGATCTACACTGTCAGTGTTGCTGAGGTATTTCCAAGTCGCATTTCTCTTAGGCTCTATTATAGTGTTTTTCATAATTACGAGCGGCTGATAGACGGATGGAGTGGATAGAACAAAAGAGACAGAACTGAAAGCCAGACTTAAGAGGCTCTTCAGACTTGTAGCTGGCCGGCCGTTGTGACCGAGCGGTTCTAGGCGCTTCAGTCTGGAACCGCGCGACCGCTACGTCGCAGGTTCGAATCCTGCCTCGGGCATGGATGTGTGTGATGCCCTTAGGTTAGTTTGGTTTAAGTAGTTCTAGGGGACTGATGACCTCAGGTGTTAAGTCCCATAGTGCTTAGAGCCACCTGATAGCCGTTTGTGGGGTTGTCCCAGTTTCCATATCCCAAAAGGGCCTTTTACGAAATTTTACTATTCCTTCACACAGTTAATATTGTGAGATATATTTGTAAATGGCAGCAGTCATCTACGGCGGCCAAGGCCGCTCGAGAGACTGGCAGAAACATTGTTGCTGCTGTTTTCCATTCGATGTCTGCAGATTGAAATTCAAGTGTTGAATCTTCATTTTCGGTAAAATCTCTTCACAATTAGAATCCAGAGGCGACATCAGAGACGCATTTTTATCCAGACATTCTAATTTCTTGGAGACAGAGGCAAAGCTCGATTACATTAGTAACTGGAATAGTTTTGTGATAGCTCTCCTAGATTAAACACTTAGACTATGGTTTGCAGTGGGGTACACTGTTGAACATCTGTTCTCAGAGTATCGTAATGGCATCCAGTGACTGTAATTGGTGATCTCTGGTAGAAAGTGGCGGCAGGTAACTATTACACAGCAGCTCCAAGTCAACCAGTAAATTATTCCACATTGATTTATACTTTATGTATACATATGTACATGTGTATATCTGGGATGTCCTCCCATACCCATGGATCTATTTCAACGATGTTTGTCACTGAAACAGGAGGGCTCACGAGTATCAGCTTTGTAGGGTTAACTGCTTTCTAGCTCCAATAGGAGTGGAGATAAAGGCAAAAACGCGTTTTTTCCATTCCTCGTTGTATAGGCTGCTTTGCAGAACAGGCATATTGCTTGGAAACAGTATCGGCCTGCTTTGTAGAGCAGCCTCCATGTCAGGGGCAAGAACTTTCCAGGCCCAAATTGGTAGGCTGCCCTGCATGACAGACATGTTTTGTTGGAGTAGTGTTGGCCCTTTTTATAGACCTGCTTTATGTGGGGACTATACATCTGGGGCAAATAAATGACTATCAAGCTCTTTATGTGTAGCCTTCCCTGGACGACAGGCATGTTGTGGGAGAAGTATTGACCTGTTGCTGTGAGCATGACTGGAGAAAGGTACAGATGGATAGAAGAGGGGATGGTCAGAGTAAGAAGGAGGAGGAAGTAGACAGACAGAAGGGAGGAGGGGAGGTTGCAATAGGCAGGAGGAATATGTAGGACAGTGGGCAGTTAGAGAAGGAAGAGGGGGAAGCAGACAGGGAATGGGAAAGGGGGATGCTCCTCTGAATATCTTTCTAAGAATCTCTGTGCCTCTGCAGATATATGAACTTTCTTAACACAGTCTCAATTAAGCTGCACAGACTTGCGCCACCTGCTGTGATAACTTCTGTCTGTCTTCCTCAACTGTCATTTTTGGAGTCTATCACACCCACCACACTACACCTGCTCACAGTTTCTGCCCGTCTGCGAAATTATGTTCCTCACATATGTTTTTTCATAACCCAGAAGAGATGCTAATCAGAAGGAACCGTGGGTGTGACAGCTTTGGTCACATAACTGGTATGCAGACGAGCATCTTCGTGTTGCAAGAACACTTCCTTCACCCATTTTCCCGGCCGTTTCTTTTGAATTAAATGGCGCAACCTCCGAAGAGTTTTTATATGTGCAGTTCTAACGCTTGATTGTCTCTGTGGTAAATGGTTGGAAAACATGTTTGCTATCTGTCTGCGATATATTTTCGTGTTTTTCTACTTATCTACACGCTGGTACATCAATTTCACTAGATGTTAAGGATGACTTCACTTAAAAAGTCTAATTATAGCCATAACTGTTGTACATGATATTGGCTTAAGGCCGAAATCATGACAGTAATATAAATTAATGAAGTTTGTACAGTCAGGTGACGGAAATATCATTCAAACATCGTTACATGACTGTGGCCAACAATATGATAAAAGTATCTGTTATGCATCTTTCGTATCTTTACAAAAACCCTCCTCGTAATCAAGTAATATTCTAAGTGTGATTCAAATTGACAAGTTGTGTCCTAGAACCTGCTAAACCATTCTACTGTCGCTGAAAACTTCAGGTCTAACTCACTTATTTTGACTAAAGAACGTATATTTTATTATAAAATACATAGGAATTTAAGAGGAATGAACATTTTTTCTTGTTACGTTCACTTATTATAAATAATTATCTTTTTTATAAAAAAGGTGAACGTAAGAAAATAAATAAAAACTATTTTTATATGTATATGTTGACTCTTTCATAGAGGATAATAGCAACCAGCCAGCTTTTACGATGCTATCTATTTCCTTAAATAGCGCCGTTATCGGTTTCGAACCAACAAGTTCATATTCAGACGGCTAGCTCATGATTACGTACACTCTACATAAGCATTAACTTTTTTAATTCCCAACTGATGAAATTTCCTTAGGGTGGTGGTGCCGATAAAAAATACGCGCTATTACATTCCAGTGATGACTGCTTATGACCATGCAGCAGAGAAAACTTTATGATGCATTTTCTTTATGTATATCTATACACATAACCTGAAGCACCACTCACACATCAAGACGTTTCACCATATAGTGAATTCTATGTGATTAACATGACCCGTAGAAAAAATATTGTTGCAAGTCAGAAGACAACTATTAAACTTTGTACAACTTTTAATGATAAAATTCCGAATGACACGCTTGCGTATACGGTAATGTATGGTAAAAAGAATTTGACATACGACGCACAGCAAAGAAATTTAACTGAGAATTTTTAATACATTATGATAGCATTTTGAATTTTTGAAATCGGTTGAAAAATAAACAAAAATCGATGTCGTAAACCGCCTGCGGGCTAGAGCTATTGTGTAACTTCTGTCTAAAACTTCTATTCATTATGGATGAGGAACGCTGCGTCTGTGATGAATAAAGGTTTCTTGAAATTACTGTAACCAGTTGCCTTTTTTTAAATTTTTTATATTACTCCATTACCAGTTCAGAACTGCATAGCGATTCATCATCGGTTCGAAATCGGTAATGGAATAATAAAATAAACTGAAGAGCAAAACAAAAGGCGACTGGTTGCAATATTTTCGAAAAACCTTTCACTCCTGACTGTATTAAACCTCAGGGGTGACTGACAGAGATAAGACTCAACACTCGCAGCTGGGGCAGTCTGCTCGTTATCAAATCACAGCTTCCTGTTTACTCCATCTTTCTGACACCAAACCGAAAGTAGCTCTCGCTCATGTGTCATTTCTTTACTGAATAACTCTGATGTAACTTCCATTGACTTTAACAAGGGAACATACTTCATTTCAAACATAAATTATTCGTTTTTAATACTAATTTCAGTATTTTCATTGACATTTATGTGTTGTTTACAATTAGTAGCTTCAAATAAATGTAATATTGTGAATTTGTCTCAAACTGCCGACCTGTGTTTTCTGTCAAAACTCCGCGTGAGTACGTCGACTGAAGAACTGTGGTCATAGACCTGACGAAGTCGTAAGTGCGTCAAATGTGGGGAGAGCAAGCCATTCGACAAAGAGTTTTCTACCCTCACCTGTGTACTTAATAACGATCCAAAGAAATGAAGCGGTTCAGTTAGTTCTGAACATAGTCTTCGTGAAGTATCGTGTACGCTGGGTCAGAGGCCTGAAACTCGGAAACGAGTGGAAGGTGTTCGATAGGAATCGTTTTGCTGTTTTTAATTTTTTCCTTACGTTCACCTTTGAAAAAAGAAATCAAATTTCTTATAGTTTTTATATGAGAAAAGTGAGTTAGTCGTGAATAAAATGTACAATAATAGATAAATTCGTCAAGTTGTAGGTAAATTCTTTATAGAAAACAAGTGAGCGAGTGAAACAAACGAACGAATTTTCTTTAAATAATTGAGCTAGAACCTGCTGAATTTATCTACTATTGTAATGTGCATGAAATAAGTTTCAGCAGCAGATTTTAACTATTTACTTAATGTAAGGGAGACCTGTAATCATTACATAATAAAATGTCTGTGGTTGTTGTAATGTGAAGTTCGTTTTTGTTCTTATATTCTGGAAATTAATGCCGTTAGAAGCAGTCAAACTTAAATCCATCAGCTATAGTTGTATCTCGAGTCAGGAAAATGTGTGAAAATACAGATTCTGTTACTGCAGTATTAGTGTCTTTCAATTACGAAGTTTATCTGGAACATAAACCGTTATCTTTTGGTAAAGCACATTCGCTCCTGGGAAATTGCCTGTTAGTGGTAAAGTTGAAGAACTACAAATAAACGAGAAATCAACGAACCAACCGACAGCAATTTCCTACATTCGCGGTAGACTTTTTTCCCTTATCTTTACATCCGCATGGCTTTGAACAAACTGCTCTACTATTCTTAACAGAGAAAGAAGTCACGATGTTGCAAGATCAACTTGAGAAGAGAGAGACGTATTCCTGAGACAGAGTAATACGCAGGAACTGGCAAATACTAACTATTAAAAATAGTCATTGTGATTCATTTAGTATATTTACAAAAGAACACACTCCATCTCATCCGCTCTAAGGTCTTACTCCATATCAGTGAAACGTGAAGAAATGATTCCCTCATAAGACTACTCAGTCTAACTCCATCGTGATTTCAAGCGTTCTTGCAGTTATACCGAGACATGTATATTTTAAGGTGATACACAGTAGTTCAGACAGTTAGAAGAACAGGGAGTCCATCATTCGGCATTTACAAAGATGTCTAAAAGGCGACGTCTATTGGCGATAAAAATGGAAATGAAATTTCCTGGTACGTTAAGTTTGGGCACCGCGCCCAGACTTGTGCCTATCTATTATTAAGTCGTTCTCTGCCACTTCATTACCACTATGGGTATTGTGAGTATTATCCAGCAAAGTATGAAGAACAACTTCTGTTGTCGTTCTAAGGCTCTGGTGTGAGATTCTGGTAGGATGAAAGTTTGGTCAGCGAAGGAGGCTCGCAAAGACGGCCCAGTTATTAAAAGCGTTATATCATGAAGACCAGGGTCCAGATTCGACACTCATTTCCAATTTGTCAAAATATTCACTGTGCTACAGAGTAACATTTTCATTATTATAAGAGAGAATGTTTTGAGTGACGCTTTGAAGTGCAGAGATATTCATTATATTACAATTCTAAATTTTTCACGAGAAAAAGGGATGCAAGCAGTACGTTGACATCATAAAGGAAATAGATCAAGCTTGTTTACAAAGTCCTCTTTAGGAGCTGCCAGATATCTTCGTGTTTCCTCTACTAGGAAAATACTGCACCTGAAAGAAAGGTGATGTTGAAAATCTTAATATGCAAATTTTCTGGTACAAGCAATGATTGAAGAAATGAAGAAAAATATTGTAGCAGAAATCTATAGAAATGGTGAGTTATATTTCATCCTATTCTTCATTTGTCCATTACGTTATGCGTAGTGCTATATAACTTCTGTATCAGTTTCGATAATGTCTATAAAACTACTAGAGTGAGTTACTTCCTCATGATAAATGTTTCGCTTTATTTAGTTAAATATTCCTGAACCAGCTGAAATTCACGTATTCCTTCAGTTTTTTTGTTAGAGATCAAGAAAAATCCGTTTATTAAACTATGAAGTTATTTCACTTAAGTAATTTTCCTCATCTAGTTTTCGCTTATATTCTATTATTCTTTTTTTTTCAAAATACGTGTCATTCAATTGACACCACTATACAGAATATTCCGACGTAATTATCAGCATTTGGAATACTGAATATAGAACACGGAAAATTAACTGACAGAATTATAACGAAGGAACTTACTAATTAAATTTGTCAGTAGTGGCATGCGCAATACCTGTATCGATTTAATCACTGCAGTGACTCTCTTTTAAGGACATAAGGTAAAAAACACTTAAGGTGAGTTATAGCTGCATCCATGGTTGTATAAAGCTTTCCGGGTGGCATAGAACGTAGTGTAGACATGTACGCCCGACGTTTTTCAGCACAAGAAAATTTCCGTTACTTCCTGAGATTGCAGACGTTGAGGACTTGCAGACTGCCGCGAAGCAACGTAGCGATATAACGACCTCACATGGGATCGAGTCAGGAGTTACTAGGGCAGAACACTGTGTTTGCCGTCTGAGTGACTACAGCTGTGACAAAGGGCCGCTGCAAAGAGCAAACATCATAAGGCGCCGGCATTCGTCCACTTGCCGTCGGCAGGATCTAAGGTACTCCATTTGCCGCAGACTTGGGAAGCGTACAACGTATACGTTTAATAAGTGTTACGAAATGCACAGCGTCAGTACCTGTACATAAATGGGAATAGTGAGCTGTATTTACAAATACCTGTGCAGGAACATTCATAACATTTATGAAGTAAAACATTCAGACCTTAATAATGTCAGAGCAATTTCTTATGGACTATTGAAAACAGTGACTAGGAGGACATGAACACGTTTAAGGCTTCTAGAGCTAAAATACTAATGCAGTTACTATGTATTTACTTGTGTCACGTACAGAACATAAGAACTGTTACGGGACTTATTGCACGTAACAATTAACTGCTGTACTGTAATGGTTCAAATGACTCTGAGCACTATGCGACTTAACTTCTGAGGTCATCAGTCGCCTAGAACTTAGAACTAATTAAACCTAACTAACCTAAGGACATAACACACATCCATGCCCGAGTCAGGATTCGAACCTGCGACGGTAGCGGTCGCTCGGTTCCAGACTGCAGCGCCTAGAACCGCACGGCCACTCCGGCCGGCTGTACTGTTTTTCCTCATTGAGCCACTGAATCCCATGTTTTAGGCATGCACAGTATTCACTAGTTAAAATTCAATATCTCGTTAACAGATACTGAACGATTATTCCTAATTTGGCGTTACCTAGACTTAGTTCAGCCGGCAACACCTCTGTAGACGTTATTTCGTATTCTGCGCCAAGCTCTATTCCGGAATGAAGCTTACGGAACATAGTACTCAGTCAGTATCAGATTCTTATAATAGTCACTACGCTGCCACGTGGACAGATTAAGGACGAGAGAAACAGGGAGGCAGCAGCTGAAAACGTATTTCCAGGAAGGACAGGGAACAGTGTACTCTACAAAGGAAAACCTTCACACCACGTACACGGGTGATTTTCCTTAAATGCGTCGATGAAGGTTTTCTTTTTATGTTTTTAGTGGGAGGAGAAATTGTACGATTTGTTCAGTTTAGCCGTGCGGAAGGTGTGGTGGCGGCGTTGGCGGGACTGGGGGAAAATCTGAACTTCTTACAGGACACTCAGCCTGCAGTGTATAATGGTATTCAAGTGCAGACCACACTTTGGGTAGATCGTCTTGGCGATTTAATGCAGAAATCCGTGATGCCCGACGAAAGTGCTGCCGTCGATAGCTTAATGAGTCTATTTTGGAAGATGTCAGGTAGATGTTAGTCTTTTCGCGTTAGATGACCTAGTTAGTGTAAGCAAGAGGGACGGCGTACGCGATAATCCACGCCGTCAGTAGAGAGGGCAGGAAATCGAGGGACTAGTAAATGTTATCTCCTCTAACGCTTTTGCCTGGTTGCCGAACCCCATTTTTGCATCTACTACAAGGGATTAACGATATTTCTATGGATCAGGTTGAATGTATATTATGGTCAATGGTCCAGCTAGAATCTCAGGATGATGCATTGTGCATTCCGCATCCCATTGTTTTTCAGCTTCTTTATTCGTTTTATGTAAGATTTTCTCTGAAATTATGCAGAATAAATGGCCCCTTCGTGGTTTGAAACAGCACATTATCCAACTGAAGTTGTCATCACGGATCAGGCTTGAGTTGGAGCGCATGCATTTTTCGAGTGTGCAAAACCAGCACGAGACTTTGCCTAAATGCACTGATGAGATCTGCACTGCTATGCTAGTTCTGTGGTTGCAAGTACACTACTGGTCATTAAAATTGCTACACCAAGAAGAAATGCAGATGATAAACGGGTATTCATTAGACAAATATATTATACTAGAAGTGACATGTGATTACATTTTCAGGCAATTTGGGTGCATAGATCCTGAGAAATCAGTACCCAGAACAACCACCTGTGGCAGTAATAACGGCCTTGATAAGCCTGGGAATTAAGTCAAACACAGCTTGGATGGCGTGTACAGGTACAGCTGCCCATGTATCTTCAACACGATACCACAGTTCATCAAGAGTAGTGACTGGAGTATTGTGACGAGCCAGTTGCTCGGCCACTATTGACCAGACGCTTTCAGTTGGTGAGAGAGCTGGAGAATGTTTTGGCCATGGCAGCAGTCGAACATTTTCTGTATCCAGAAAGGCCCGTACAGGACCTGCAACATGCCGTCGTGCATTATCCTGCTGAAAAGTAGGGTTTCGCAGGGGTCGAATGAAGGGTAGAGCCACGGGTCGTAACACGTCTGAAATATAACAGCCACTGTTCAAAGTGCCGTCAGTGCGAACAAGAGGTGACCGAGACGTGTAACCAATGGCACCCCATACCATCACGCTGGGTGATACGCCAGTATGGCGTAGACGAATACACGCTTCCAAAATGCGTTACCGCAATGTCGCCAAACACGGATGCGATCATCGTGATGCTGTAAACAGGACCTGGATTCATCCGAAAAAATGACGTTTTGCCATTCGTGCACCCAGGTTCGTCGTTGAGTACACCATCGGAGGCGCTCCTGTCTGTGATGCAGCGTCAAGGGTAACGGCAGCCATGGCCTCCGAGCTGATAGTCCATGCTGCTGCAAACGTTGTCGAACTGCTCGTGCAGATGGTTGTTGTCTTGTAAACGTCCTCATCTGTTGACTCATTGATCGAGACGTGGCTGCACGATCCGTTACAGCCATGTGGATAAGATTCCTGTCATCTCGACTGCTAGTGATACGAGGCCGTTGGGATCCAGCACGGCGTTCCGTATTACCCTCCTGAACCCACCGCTTCCATATTCTGCTATCAGTCATTGGATTTCGACCAACGCGAGTAGCAATGTACGATACGATAAACCGCAATCGCGATAGACAACAATCCGACCTTTATCAAAGTCGGAAACGTGATGATACGCATTTCTCCTCCTTACACGAGGCATCACAACAACGTTTCACCAGGCAATGCTGGTCAACTGCTGTTTGTGTATGAGAAATCGGTTGGAACTTTCCTCGTGTCAGCACGTTGCAGGTGTCGCCACCGGCGCCAGCCTTGTGTGAATGCTCTGAAAAGCTAATAATTTTCATATCATAGAATCTTCTTCTTGTTCGTTAAATTTTGCGTCTGTAGCACGTCATCTTCGTGGTGCAGCAATTTTAATGGCCAGTAGTGTAGTTGAAGGTGATGTGGTTAAGACCATATCAGAACTCATGCAGCCTGAGGACCGGTTACGAGTGGTTATTTGCAGGGAGTCTACCACCTTCGTTGAATTAGACATCTTGGTGGCCGAGAGGGATGTGTTAAGATTTGCTGATGACCAACGAGAGGCTGGCGGTCGCCAAGTTACTCCATCTGAGGAGAACCGGCAGGAGGCCGTGGGCTTTGCACTCGGTAAGGTTAAACCCAATGCGTTTCAGCTGTGGTGATAGTATACATTTTGTGAGGTCGTGCCCAATGAAGGGGGGCCGCGTCCCAACATCTGACACCATAGGACACCGGCAGGAAGAGGTACCTGTCTTCCTGTTAAGATCTGCTCCCACGTTAGAATAGTGCAAAATCTGATGCTTTCTTATGTGTGCCCACTTGAATAATAATCCTGTATGCGTTGTTTTTCTTTCTGGCAATTCTATTTCACTACTCGATTAGAACTGGGACCTTGAATTTGGGAATTTATATAGAATGCCTCCTCTGTGCCCCCAAAAAAATCAGAGACGTCGTGCTGCTAATGAACAAGAGTTACCTCTGTTAGGGGAGTTTCGGAGTAAGTTAGGTATACTGGATTTGACATTCCGCGTCAACTTTCTCGTTGCTAAAAACTTTTCAGTTAAGTAGAAGCTGCATTGTGATTTCATTGGGCGTACCAGTCTGGTTTTTGATTATCAAGTTCGCGCCTTTTATTTCAGATTTTGCCCTAACGAGAGGATAGCGTTGTCTTCGTGTCGGCGCTCTCAACCGATTAGTAATGTACAGTCAGGGTCGCCTGTGTTTGCCATTGATCATTTGGAGCCTGGATAGTGAAGGCAACTGTTCAGCGGGTTACCTCGATTTCCTGATGTTCGCAGCAGAGTTCAAGCCGTCATCTACACCTTCATGACTACTCTGCAAGTCACATTTGAGTGCCTGGCAGAGGGCTGATAGAACCACCTTCATATTATTTCTCTACTGTTCCATTCTCGAACAGCGAGCAAGAAAATTGGACACTTAAATCTGTCCATGAGAGCTCTGATTTCTCTTATTTTATTCTCCCTATATAGGGGGGCGTCAAAAAAATATTTCCGTATTTGGATGAAAAATTTGGAGAGTAAAATTTTGTGAATAGTTCTCTCCGCGTCGAAAAACACATTTGTTTTAATAATTGCAACAACTCGTGTATCATAACCGTGACACTCTCTCCTCTGTCTCGCGATAGTAGAAAACGAGCTGCCCTTCTTTGAACTTTTCCTGTATCATTCGTCAGTCCTACTTGATAAGGATCGCATACCACACAGTAGTCAGTACTCTAGAAGACGAACAAACTTAGTGCACACAGTCTCTTTAGTAGATCAGTTGCTTCTTCTAGGTGTTCTGACAATAAAACACAGTTTGTCTTCCCCACAACATTATCTATATGACCATCCCAATTTGAGTTGTTCGTAATTGTGGTACGCAGATATTTAATCGAACTGACATCCTTTAGATTTCTGTCATTTATCGTGTAACCGGAAGTTAAGGGACTACTTTTACTGCTCAAGTACATGACCTGGCACTTTTAATTATTTAGAGTGAGTTACCACTTTTCATAGGATACAGATATCTTGTCTAAATTATTTTGTTATTAGCTTTGGTCTTCTGATGACTTTGTCAGACTGTTAATAACAGCATCGTCTACAAACAACCTAAGAGTCCTGCTCGGATTGTCTCTTAAATCGTGAACATAGATTACGAACAGCAGAAGGCCCTTAACAATTCCTTGAGGAAAGCCATATATCACTTCTGTTTTACTCCATGACTTTCCGTCGGATACCATGAACTGTGATTCTGGCAGTAAACCACGAATCTAGTTGCGGAACTAAGACGATATTCCATAGCCACGCAATTTCAGTAGAGGCCGCTTGTGAGGAACGATATGAGAAACCTTCTGGAAAGCCGAAGTATAAATTTGAGACTTCCTGGCAGATTAAAACTGTGTGCCGGACCGAGACTGGAACTCGGAATCCTTGCCTTTCGCGGTCAAGTGCTCTACCAACTGAGCTACCCAAGCACGACTCACGCCCCGTCCTCACAGCTTTACTTCTGCCAGTAGAGCACTTGCCCGCGAAAGGCAAAGGTCCCGAGTTCGAGTCTCGGTCCGGCACACAGTTTTAATCTGCCAGGAAGTTTCATATCAGCGCACACTCCGCTGCAGAGTGAAAATCTCGTTCTATAAATTTGAGATCCCCCGTCGATAGCACTCATCTCTCCATTGGATTAAAGACCTATTTGTGTTGTACCGGGAAGATGTTTTTTGAAACCGTGCTGACTATGTGTCAATATATAGTTTTCTTCGAGGTAATTCAAAATTTGCCAACACGCTATATGTTCCTAAATCCTCCAGCTTATTGATGTCACTGATACGGATCTGTAATCGGTGGGTTACTCCTGTTTCTTCTCTTGGGTATTAGTATGACACGAGTCACTTTCTAGTCTTTAGGTAGGATCTTACGTCGAGGTTGTAACCTCCCCCTCACTTATCGACCTTAATGACAGTGAAAAATTAAACCGCGTGTACCTAATGGAAATTTGGGAAAAAGCAATCGTCACCGAAGTTAATTTGTCGGTAAAGAGGGAGGAAAGGGTTACATCTAAATGAAAGGAAAAATGCTAATGAAACTGGCGGAAATTAATTTTGAAAAAGGGGTAAAGTTAATAAAGAAAGTAAATGTGCGGCCGTTACGTTAACAATCAACTAGCGGTAATTAGATATTTGAGATTTGGGGGAAATTACGGTTGCCAGTCCTAAGGACAATTACTATAGTAACTGAAAAAGAAAGATTATTACACACATAATTAGCACTAGAAGCGTGGCAACTGAAGGTTGACAAGTGTAGTGTGAAAACTGAAAGTTTGTCAGAAGTAATAAATTTCGCTACACTCTGACTTACTTTAGCAAAAGAATTAATAAAACTGGAAAATTGAAAGTTAATTTTAGTGACTGAAGTTAATAGTGAGCTTTCTTTCTGAAGCACATCGAAATTCAGTAAAATACGGTTAGTCTTGGACTACCTCAACAATCGTTTCAAAAGCTACTTGAATCTACGTAATTTAGAAATAAGAAATTTAACTTTGAACTTGAATTAAATGATTCTGAACAATTAACAATAGTAAAATTTAGTACGTACCAAGCTGAGCTGCAGTCACAGGTAAGCTAAAATACGGTAACAAAACTCGCACTCTTAATTCGTGCTTGTGTAATCTAAATATTGCAGCCAGCTATGAATACCTTAACTGAACTTTGAAATTAAAGCAGTGAAATCAATGATGCTGGCGTTTGAATTTCAACGACACTCGGGTTCATTCCGGAAAAGGAAGGGACCCTGCTTGGTAATGCAATTGGGACAATGAGCAACAAAGGTTCAAGCTAAGTTGCTGTAATTTTGATGCAACAATTTTAAAAGTTTGAAAAGCTGAGGTCTGCCATACAGTTCTAAAACTTTACGTGCTTCCAGTCTTCCTTGTTGGTTGATTGAAGGTTTGAAGCCGTCGATCGAGGAGGTGGCGACAGTCACTCATTGTCGGCCGTCGCTGTTGCAGAAGCTGGATGTTGGCGCGCCTTCTTCTCGACACGGTCCCCAGACGAAACGGGCTCTTGATGTGCGCTAGCTAATGCTTCCCGTCCGCGACACCATGTCAGAAACTATCATCGCAAGTCGAGCGCAATTACATGCTGCCAAACCCCGAAAGCGCGGCAACTCGCGGGAACTACACACAACACACCTGCTCCACTCGCTACTCAGCCAGACTCCCCCTGCCCGCGCTCCACGTGGCAGAGTTAACACTACCAAAGATCCTACACACTTTTGATTCTTCACACGACCTATCGATGTAATCGTTCGATAGCAGTTTTCCCTAGGCAAGACCCAGCGTAAAGATACAAATAATATTTACGAATCAAACCAATTATACATCGACATAAATGCATAAATATATATATACAAATAGTAAAACAATTACAATATGTAAAGACACAGAAATTTCATATATTCAGATAAAAAAAATAAGGAAAACAAATTTATAGTACAATAGATGAAAATAGGAGGATATGCATTTCCGGCGTTACAAGGTTCGCAAAGCATGGAGCTATTGTATTAGCATACTATGAAAGGCAAGTAACTGATATTCATTCTGGCTCGGAAGACTCCCCTTTATTATGTGATTTGCGTTGCTTCACTACATCGAGGACACCTACTTCTCAGTTCGCCACGCTGACAGCTGTTCTTCGTTCGAATTCTGAAGTATTTACTTCATCTCCTTTTGTGAATGAGTTTCAGATACCCGTATTTAATCATTTCTCTTTTGTGGCACTGTCATCGGCAACATTGCCATCGCTATTACGCAGTGAATGTATTGATTGTGTCTTGCTGCTAGTGTGGTGTACTTCACATACTTCCTCAATTTCTTTGGATCTCGGGACTTTTGTGTTCTTTTAAATTTAGCTTCTTTTGCGACCTGTTGTGATCTGTTTCGTATGCCGTGGCGGAATAGTTCCGTCTCTTATTAATTTATATGGTAATATGGTATAAATCTTTCACTTGCTGTCGACAATATTTCTCTGAATTTAAGTCACATCTGGTTTTCATCTACACAGTTAGTTTGTAAGGAATGGAGGCTGACCTTTGAACAGATATATTTGGTGATTATTTTAGGTTGATCTTGGATGTTAGGGTATTTAGTCTCGTTACATCTGTCTTGTGGTCGCTATTCGCTGTACACCTCATGATGCTCCGTATTTGCTGGGGTTATTTGTTGCTAAGAGGTCAGGTATGTTTTTGGTGCTTTTAGACCCATTTACACGACGTATGGACACCTGAATTTCTCAAGCATTTAGTACAACCTCGTACAGACTAAGGGTGGACATGCCCCATATCAACGTTCACTAGTAGGTGTCTGGATACTTTTGATCACATAACGTGCTTGCTGCTCCCTCAGGGACGACGATCACGCAGCTCTCGTTCGGCCAGCCGGAGTTCGGCCCGCGGCCGGCTCCCTTCTACCCGCCGTCCCGTGGGCTGGGCGCGCGCTCGCCCATGCAGCTGGAGTCGCTCTACCGCACCAACTACCTGCTCTGGAAGACGCCGGTGCCCGAAAGATGGCAGCACCCGCCTCCGAAGTGTCTGCCGCCGCTCGACGATCTCACCGAGACGCGAGACAAGTATAGTCTTTCTAAAATCACTTCCTCTCGTTGTTGATGGTGTTGTTATTGTGGTCTTCGATCCGAAGACCTGTTTGATGTAGCTGTCCACGCTACTCTTATTGTGTGTAAGTATCTTAACCTGTGAATAAGTACTGCAACCTACATCAACTTGCTTTTGATTACTTGGAAATCCCTCCCAAACATTCACGAGTGAGATTCACTCTGCCCCTCTACCACCTAGCCTGGATAACTGGTTGAAAAGACCTTGACTCTAGACGTGCATTACTCGAAGAGGGACATTTATATACACTCTACATATACACCCCGCTAGCAACCAAGCGGTGTGTGGCGGAGGGCACAATTCGCGCCAAAATCATATCCACCCCTCCCCCTCCCCTCTGTTCCACTCTCCGACGGCGCGAGGGAAAAACAAATATCTGAACGTCTCAGTACGAGCTCTTATTTCCCTTATCTTTGAATGGTGATCATTGCGCGATTTGAAAGTTGGTGGTAATAATATATGCTTTACATCCTCGGTGAAGATCGGATTTCGGAATTTAGTGAGCAGCCCCTTCTGTTTACTGCGCCGTCTATCTTCAAACTTTCTATGAGATTTGTAACGCTCTCGCGATGGCTAAATGTATCAGTCACGAATTTTGCCGCTCTTCTTTGGGCCTTCTCAATCTCTTGAATCAGACCCAACCGGTAATACTCCAAGACTGGACGAACTAACGTTTTGTAAGCTATTTCCTTTCTTGAAGGACTTCATCGCTTCAGTATTCTACCAACAAACCGCAATCTAGAGTTCGCCTTACCCCTTATTTGTGTAATCTGATCATTCCATTTGAGATCATTTCGAATAGTCCCACCCAGATACTTGACGGACGATACCGCTTCCAAAGACTGGGCATTTATTTTGTACTCGTACATTAATGGGGATTTTTGCCTTGTTATACGCCGCTGTAGGTTACACTTACTGACATTGAGAGACAACTGCAGTCTTTACACCACGCATTTATTTTCTGCAAATCCTCATTGCTTTGTTCACAACTTTTGTGTGATACTACTTTCCTGTAGACTACTGCATCATCGGCAAACAGTCTGAGGCCGCTGTCAATACCATCAACCAGATCGTTTACGTAAATGGTCAAAAGCAGAGGACCTATTACGCTGCCCTGGAGCACATCTGAAGTTACCCTTGTTTCTGTTGAAGTCACCCCGTTCAGGACGACATACTGCTCCCTGTCTGTCAGAAAACTTTCTATCCAACCGCATATGTCATCGGATAGACCGTAAGCGCGCACTTTTTGTACCAAGCGACAATGCGGAACTGAGTCGAACGCCTTCCGAAAGTCGAGAAATACGGCATCAACCTGGGAGCCGGTATCTAGAGCCTGTTGTATATCATGCACAAAGAGGGCCAGCTGTGTCTCACATGACCACTGTTTCCTAAAATCGTGCAGGTTTCTGTAGATGAGCTTCTCAGAGTCTAGAAAGGTCATTATCCCTGAACACAAAATATGTTCCATGATTCTACAACAAATCGATGTCAGTGAAATTGGCCGGTAATTATGTGCATCCGATTTTCTACCCTTTTTATAGATTGCTACGACCTGGGCCTTCTTCCAGTCTCGTGGAACTTTCCGCAGTTCCAATGATCTCTGATAGATGATGGATAAGAATGGTGCTATAATTGTAGCGTAGTCAACATAAAATCTTACGGGTATACCGTCTGGGCCAGATGCCTTCCTGGCGTCTAGGGATCTTAACTGTTTTACAATCCCAGATACACTAAACACTATGTCAGACATCCTTTCGTTTGTTCAATAATTGAAAGGGGAATGGTGCTGCAGTCCTCTACCGTAAACGAGTTTTTGAAAGCTAGGTTTAGAATTTCGGCCTCCTGTTTATCATCATCAGTTACATTACCCGTACTGTCAGCAAGAGAAGGTATTGAATTATTTGTAGCGTTCATAGATTTTACGTACGACCAAAATTTTTTGGGGTTATTTTTAGAATCTTCAGATACAATTTTGCTTTCAAATTCGTTAAAACAATCTCTCATTGTAGTTCTGACAGCTGCTTTCACTTCGCATAATTCTTGTTTGTCAGCGGGGCAGTGACTACGTTTAAAACGACTGTGCAAAATACTCTGCTTTCTCAGCAACTTCCTAATGTGTTTGTTGTACCAAGGTGGATCCTTTTCCTTCCCTATGCTTTTGCACTTCTCTAGCACATGGTCGACAATACCTTTAAATTCCGACCAAAGACGCTCTATATCTTTGTGTCCCGCGGTGAGTGCTTGGAGCTGACTATGAAGATGTTCATTAATGACACTTTTATTTGCTTTCCCAAACAAGAAAACTCTACGCTGTTTCTTTGGTTTTTTCCAACTTCCACTGACAAAGAAGCCACAACGAGATTATGGTCGCTAATACCTTCTTCTATATTAACTTCCTCAAAATGATCAGGTCTGTTTGTCGCAAGATATCTAATATGTTCCCATCTCGAGTTGGTTTTCTAACCAACTGCACAAGGCTGTATGTTGAGAGCGCTCCTAGAATAACTTCACACGAATCTTTGCTTCTGCCCCCTGTGATAAACGTTTGATTTTCCCAGTCAATGGATGCTGGATTAAAGTCTCCAACTATAACTAATGAATAATTTGGATATTTCCCTCCTATGTACTCAAGACTTTCCCTGAAACATTCTGCGACGTTTGTTGCGGATTCTGGAGGTCTATAAAAACATCCTAATGCAATGTTCAATCCTTGTCTGATTGACAGCTTTATCCTGACTATTTGACAGTCCGACCCGGTATCGATCTGAACTGCTTTTAAACAGCTCTTAACTGCAATGAATACACCACCTCTCATAGCATCTGTCCTATCCTTCCTAAACATCGTCCAATCTGAGTTCAAAATTTCACTGCTCTTTATGTCTGGTTTCAACCAGCTTTCGGTACCTAATACAATATTGGCATTGCCACTGTTTATATCGGAGATTACCTCGGGGATCTTGCTACAGACACATCGGCAAATTACTAACATGGCATTAAGCATATTTAAATCCTTTAGAATGACCGGTTTAGGCGAACTAACAATTTTTACAGTTGGCGCACCCACATCAGTGTCATGAACTCATGGAAAAGAGTTGGTGATACGTAGAAGGAGCTGTGTCACATAAACGAGAGTTGGTAGGCGTGTTTCTACATCTGAAAGATGATGTCTATTCAAATTTCGCGCCAGTCTCATAAGAGTGGCGCCACTATGAGAATGCGAATCAGGTTTGCTTTAAGTACATGCTGTAACGCTCATCAGCGTTTGTTACCTTTGAGACTGTGCATGCTGATTTAATGTTAGTCAAGAATGTCTTTAAGACAACAAAGATGCCTTTATCAACACCTCACTGAGTTTGAACGAGGTCGTGTAATTACGATCAACGAGAGGTTGGGTGTTCCTTCTACGATATTGCAGAAGGACTTGGCAGGAATGTAACCACTGTACTTGATTTCTGCCAGCGGTGTCACGAGAACGTGCAGGTACAAGAAGACTGGGATCCGGACGACAACGTGGCACTCCTGAGAGTGAAGACCGTAGTTTTCAGGATATGGCTCTGGTGCATCGTACTGCATCCGCAGCAGGAATTTGAGCAGCAGTTGGCACCACAGTGACACAAAGAACTGTTACAAATCCATAACTTCAAAGACAGCTCCCAGCCAGACGGTCTGTACCATGCATTCCTCTGACCCCAAACCATCGCCATTTACGACTTATGTGGCGTCATATGATAGCTTTTAGGAGGTCAGGGCAGAGGTCTGCTGTGTTTTCTGATGAAAGCAGGGTCTGCCTCAAGGCCAGTGATGGCCGTACATTGGTAAGATGGCGGCCAGTTGAGGGCCTGCAACTAACTTGTCTGTGTGCTAGACACACCGGGACCTACATCTGCAGTTATGGTTTGGGGTGCGATTTCGTGTGACAGCAGGAGCGCTCTCGTGGTTATCCCCCGCATCGTGACTGCAAATTTGTACGCCAGTCTAGTAATTCGACAGGTTGTGCTGCTATTCATGAGTAGCGTTCTAGGGGGTGTTTTCAACAGGATAATGCTCGCACACATACCGCTACTGTAACCCCACACGCTCTACAGAGTGTCAACAAATTGCTTCGACCTGCTCGATCGCCAGCTGTGTCTCCAATTGAGCTCGTATTGGGTGTCGTCGGACGGTAACTCCAGCATAATCCACAGACAATATTAACCGTCCCGACCAAGTGTAACAGGCATGGGACTCCATCCCACAAACTGACGTCGGGCACGTGCATAACACAATGCATACAAATGTGGTTATTAATGTAATAGCGTTTCGCTTTTGCAATGGCTTATCTTGCGCTTACAGTGATATTGCAACTTTAATCACTTAGACACATGTATGACTGAAATGTAATGACACACACTAATTATTTTCTGTATTTATGACTTTTTTCCGTCAGTGTATATTGGCAATAGCAAAGGCACTGCAATACTGTACTGTATACCACCCGACGTTACATTTAAATCTTGATGTTGCGTGGGGGCTTAATTATTCATAATGCAATAATTTTAGTAGCTGTGTGTCCGGTTATGAAGTCTCATAACCGGTTGGCCCTGACTAGTACTAGTACGCAATCTGACTGCATAAAACAACAATAAAGAATGTAAGGAAATTTCCGTTAACACAATTGATTAATTAAGTCCCTTGCAACTATAAAAGCTACGGAACAATAAAGCACGAGTGTAACTGTTCTGTCTGAGGTAGTGTGACTCATCGTACATGTATCTGATACGGTTCTTCCTCAATACGGCAAGAAATGTTAAACACCATTTACAATGAACGAATTGAAAAACCAGAAATACTATAATTGCACATAGAAATCAGAATTACAAGTTTAATACATGAACACGTGCCAGATACTTGGTTGACTCAACCTGTGTCCAAGAGGCAATATTATTAAGGAGATTTGAAACAAAAAAATTTTTGTTACCTCAATATACACTCCTGGAAATGGAAAAAAGAACACATTGACACCGGTGTGTCAGACCCACCATACTTGCTCCGGACACTGCGAGAGGGCTGTACAAGCAATGACCACACGCACGGCACAGCGGACACACCAGGAACCGCGGTGTTGGCCGTCGAATGGCGCTAGCTGCGCAGCATTTGTGCACCGCCGCCGTCAGTGTCAGCCAGTTTGCCGTGGCATACGGAGCTCCATCGCAGTCTTTAACACTGGTAGCATGCCGCGACAGCGTGGAAGTGAACCGTATGTGCAGTTGACGGACTTTGAGCGAGGGCGTATAGTGGGCATGCGGGAGGCCGGGTGGACGTACCGCCGAATTGCTCAACACGTGGGGCGTGAGGTCTCCACAGTACATCGATGTTGTCGCCAGTGGTCGGCGGAAGGTGCACGTGCCCGTCGACCTGGGACCGGACCGCACCGACGCACGGATGCACGCCAAGACCGTAGGATCCTACGCAGTGCCGTAGGGGACCGCATCGCCACTTCCCAGCGAATTAGGGACACTGTTGCTCCTGGGGTATCGGCGAGGACCATTCGCAACCGTCTCCATGAAGCTGGGCTACGGTCCCGCACACCGTTAGGCCGTCTTCCGCTCACGCCCCAACATCGTGCAGCCCGCCTCCAGTGGCGTCGCGACAGGCGTGAATGGAGGGACGAATGGAGACGTGTCGTCTTCAGCGATGAGAGTCGCTTCTGCCTTGGTGCCAATGATGGTCGTATGCGTGTTTGGCGCCGTGCAGGTGAGCGCCACAATCAGGACTGCATACGACCGAGGCACACAGGGCCAACACCCGGCATCATGGTGTGGGGAGCGATCTCCTACACTGGCCGTACACCACTGGTGATCGTCGAGGGGACACTGAATAGTGCACGGTACATCCAAACCGTCATCGAACCCATCGTTCTACCATTCCTAGACCGGCAAGGGAACTTGCTGTTCCAACAGGACAATGCACGTCCGCATGTATCCCGTGCCACCCAACGTGCTCTAGAAGGTGTAAGTCAACTACCCTGGCCAGCAAGATCTCCGGATCTGTCCCCCATTGAGCATGTTTGGGACTGGATGAAGCGTCGTCTCACGCGGTCTGCACGTCCAGCACGAACGCTGGTCCAACTGAGGCGCCAGGTGGAAATGGCATGGCAAGCCGTTCCACAGGACTACATCCATCATCTCTACGATCGTCTCCATGGGAGAATAGCAGCCTGCATTGCTGCGAAAGGTGGATATACACTGTGCTAGTGCCGACATTGTGCATGCTCTGTTGCCTGTGTCTATGTGCCTGTGGTTCTGTCAGTGTGATCATGTGATGTATCTGACCCCAGGAATGTGTCAATAAAGTTTCCCCTTCCTGGGACAATGAATTCACGGTCTTCTTATTTCAATTTCCAGGAGTGTATATTGATGAAAAATACACTGTGATCATTGCAACATATTCCATATATACATTACACCAATCCAACAGCATCTACTCTCTCGCCCAGCAGAACAATAACTGCAGACGACATGCTCTCAACTAGTACTGCTCTCGACATCCTCTCAACAACATCTGAACTACAACTGCCCTCCACATTCTCTGAACAACTACTGCGCCAGTAGAGGCGACGGAGTAATATTCTTTGGCGCAATCTCTGGCGCTGTGACTCTGTGTAGCCACCTTTCATATGCCCCTCCTCCACGGGCTAGAATTTGATGGTATTTTTGACAGCATTGGTGGTGAAAATACCAAGAAATTCATCAAAAAAAATACAGACAAAAATAAAATATGATATTAATAAGTAAATATCACATAACTAAATAAATTTTGGCTGTGCACTGATCATTCAATAACCTAATATGTAAGATACAGTAAGGAATACAAATGCTTGCATACATGTGATTTTACATAATAGTTTACATAAGTATTATTCAATCAATGGCACCAGCAATGACGAACAGGTGCAGGTAAGAGTCTCATAACATTTCATAAATAGTAAATACACAAAAAATCAGTTTATACAAATATTCAAATAAAATCTTTTCAATAGTTCAATAAACAAGTAGCACTCCTCATAGTAGTAGACAGTTCCAACAGTAGCGCCCAGAAATGGTCAACAGGTGCAAATAGCAGTCTCATAACATTTCATCAGCAGTATTTAAACAGCTCCAACAGTGGCACGCAGCAATGTTGAGCATGCACAGACACCAACAAATGACATCATCTCAGTAGAAGCAGTTCCATCAGTGGCACCTAGCTATGTTGAACAGGTGTGGACAGCAACAAGTGACATCATTTCAGTAGAAGCAGTTCCATCAGTGGCAGCCAGTGATGTTGAACAGGCGCAGACACCAACAAGTGACATCATTTCAGTAGAAGCAGTTCCATCAGTGGCACCCAGTAATGTTGACAGGTGCAAACAGCAACAAGCGACATCATTTCAGTAGAAGCAGTTCCATCAGTGGCACCCAATAATGTTGAACAGGTGCAGACACCAACAAGTGACATCATTTCAGTAGAAGCAGTTCCATCAGCGGCACCCAGTAATTTTGAGCAGGTGCAGACAGCAACATGTGACATTATGTCAGTAGAAGCAGTTCCATCAGTGGCACCCAGCAATGTAGAACAAGTGCAGGTAACAGTCCATAATATTCACTATCACTAATTAGACAGTTCATCAGAGTTCATCAGCAGAAATTAAACATTTCCAAGTGGCACCCATCAATGTTGAACAAGTGCAGGTAACAGTCCATAATATTCACTATCAATAATTAAACAGTTCATCAGAGTTCATTAGCAGAAATTAAACGTTTCCAAGTGGCACCCACCAATGTTAATACGTGTAAGCACGAAAAACAGTTTGAATGCACACACAATTGCTTTTACAAAATTATTGTCAATGCTCTTACACTAAACATACAAATTATAATAAACACACAAATGATATCAGATAATTGTCATATTAACTATTACAAATACACTAATATCAGTCAACCTATAATATTTATGGGTGTCAGTGCAAGCCACAATAAACAAGTAAAATAATATTTAGGAGGTAGTTCGGAACCAATTATTTGGGATTAGGAAAGGAAAACGCACAAAACACACTCACTCATCTTTCATCCACATTAAGTACTACTGTGTAATTGAATAGTGTTAACTTTGTAAATGCAATTCTGTCAAAATTTGATGTTCAACGTGTGTATCAAGTAGTAGTGGTAACAGTGTATAACAGTCAATAATAGTTAGTCAACGTCACAGTCATCATGTCAAGACCAATGTTTGCCTAGCCAAATCAAAATGTACGGTTGCTGAACAACTGTCAGTGTGCCAAGATACGCCAATACTTCCTCTCTCCAAAAAAAGTATATACTGCTGATTGATTTAACAAAGTTTGTGTGTAGACAATCTGACTGCTACTTGAGTGTTCTAGTCTGCCATCTTCATCCTCCTTGTTCCATATAAACCAAAAAGAAAAAAAAAAATGCTCCTCACTTACTTTACCTCTTACCCACAAAAACTCCAATAATCATCAGCATCACATAATCTTAATACTTCAATAATACCTCTTACGTTGATACATATAAACCTTATCATTAATATCATTTACATTACCTCTTGTCCACCAAAACTCCAATAATCATCAACTTCACACAATATCAATACCTCACTAATACCTCTTCAATACATCAATACATATAAACCTTATCACCAATATCATTTCACTTCCATAACAACTCTTTCCTCTAGTCAGTCTCCTCGAACAAGTACAGATAAAATCCTAGTGAAAACTTCAATTCATCATCCCATACAATCCGAAGACACAATGTCCACACACAACCTCTGTGTAATCCACCTGACCCAAATCTTCTACTCATTATGAATTATAAAATACTTTTTTGTTACCTTGTCCATCATTAAATAAAAGAAATGCATATGACCTCTAACAGCCTTTAGTTTGAATAACTTTCAGTAAGTAAGTACGAGTACGGAGTGTGAATGATCGTAATATTTCACAGTGGTACACCACTTCAAGAATCATGGCAAAACAGAAGCAAACATGTGGAGTACTTCTTGTGTCAAGTGTCACTTGCTAGTTCAATTGCTCACGAAGAATGCAGTGTAATAACTGTCAATGGTCTAAACCTAATGTTGGTATTTCGTGTCGTTAGCTTCCTTTCTATTGGCATAAATTTATACAGCTTCCATAAAACCTCCATCTCATGGCAATTCATTTTCTTATCTTAAAATATAAAGCACTGAGCGTAAGCAAAACATGCAATAGCGAGTAAATATACCAGTAGAGAACAGAATGTCAACAAGTGGATGTAGCAGAATCCCTATAACGAGGCTCTGCCAAGCGAACAATCTATAATTAATACCATAGTGTGACCAAAACTCCATGTTCGTACACCGTATATCAGCATTTCTATACACCAAATTAAAGAGTAGATATGACAGCAAAACAGAAATGTGTAAATATGCAATCCATACGCAAAGCAGCGAATATACATCTTACGTAATAAACAGGTCATTAGCATCATATCAACATAAGCAAATAAATGCTCACATGTAATCTTAATAAATAAACATGAAGGCGCAAGCAGATAAATCACAAAGTATGACTTACATACATAACCATCTAATCAGGTGACAATTATAACTTAAATAAATAAGCACAGCAGGCACATAATAAAAAAAGATGACATCAGTGAAAAAGCACAGCAGCCAAGCGATGCATAATATACATAAGTAACAACCCTGTTCATTAATCAATCATTGTCAAAATCAGTTAACAGAAAGTATAAATCACGTAATCACGAGCAGCAAATTACTTCTAAAGTACGTACCTAAGTGGAAATATGTTACCTGAAAAATAAACTCAATTAATAGTTACCTTTTTAGTTTATTACTTTCTTCTTCGAAAGTACATTCTTCCCGAAATTTTCTCGATAGCAAGTCCTCTTATAACGTCGGACACACACAGAATTTACCTGAAGTTCTTAAATATTTTATACGACTGTATCCTGAAAAAAATTTGAACATTAATTACATAATTTATCAAGTCACTATAGCTTTATACTGAATTTATTCGGAGAAATTGGACTGTGTATCTGTTTACGGCTGTCACTGCATTCGCACTGAGCGCTCGATCAGCTGTAGGTACGCGTCACGTGGGAAGTAGTTGTTTGCGGTCAACGACTGCCTTATGCGGCGCGTAGACTTGACTGTTGCTTTGAGTATGTACCACCGCCAGAACACGGCGCGGTATCCTTATATTCTCTGCGTGTTTACATGTAACTGTTAGTTTCTCAAAAGTATGTCATTCCACAAAAATTTTAACGTTCGATGTATGATGTATTCCCTTAGAGCGCCGTGATTTAAGAGCTTCTACTTCGACAGTGTTATCATGAATAAATTTGCGAACTCTATATGGACAGTTATTGAGCAGAAAAAATTTGCGACACAAGCCTTTTCCTTTGTGAGACAAACGATGAGACTTAATTAACACCTTTTGACCAACTGACAAAGTTTTTAAACGACCAGGACGTTTAGCTCATTTCTCTCTTCTAGTAGCCGCAGATGCAATATTTTGTAGAGCCAGGTTGACAACTTCAGAATGCCGCAGTTTCCGTGTAGGCGGAAAAGGAACTATTTCAGAAATGCGATTTGTCAGTGCTTTATTTTTTAATATCAATATAGGCGGTAAAGAAGTTGAATCGTTAGGAAGTTCATTCAGAATGTTTTGAAAAATATGAAGATACTGATCCCACGTTCTGTGATTCTGATGACAATAAGGACGACACAATTTATTGATTTCCTTCATCCACCTCTCTGAAGCGTTACATTGAGGGTGAAAAAGTGAAATGAAAATTGGTTTAATCTTACGACGCCGTAGAGTACGAAGCCAAATTTTAGAGCGAAACTGTGATCCATTATCTAATATAACTTTATCAACATGACCCACTTCTTTAAGAAAATGTTTGATGAAAGCATTAGATACTGAACGAGCTGTTGCTTTACGTAAAGGTGTAAAACACACATATTTTGATGTCAATTCCACTGCTACCAAAATGTAGCAAAACCATTAGTAGAACGAACCACTGGACCGAACAAATCGACTGCAGCCATCTCCTTTAATTTCGATGGAATGATAGGAAACAACGGTGCTCTCACAAACTTCAATAACAGGATGTAAAAATGCGTCTACATTATTTTCCTTTTCGTCTAGCAAAATGTCACTCATGTCTTCCATGCGTACGTAGTGTAAAGCCGTAGCGTTATTACTTTCTGAACCGTCTATATTGCTGCCAGAAGCCGAAGCTACAAGTCATTGTCGATTGTTTGCGTCACGTCTTTGATTACTCGCGTCATTTCGCGGATCAATTTCTACAATTTGCACTTGTCTCTCTGAAATTCTGTCACGTGGAGGGTGCCAATTAGATCCCTCCTGTCTGTTACATGTATATTCTTAGTTGTGTCTGTTATTAAAATTTCTATTTTCCTGGCTATCTGCATGACTACTACTTGTGAAATTTCGACTGTCACTTCTGAAATTATTGTTATATCTACTACCCTAGTTCTTTCTGTAGTAAGGATTTCTATTATTGTATGAATAATTTCTGTCTTGATGATACCGATTACTGTTTCCGTATGATTGATCATTTCGGTAGGAGTTTCCGTTATTATTGTAATTTCTGTTAGAACGTCTGTTATTGTCATAAGGCTGGTATCTATTGTCCTGTCTGTTTCGTCTGTCATTCTCAAAATTACCGCTATAACGTCCGTTCCGATCGTTATCCCTTTTCTCTGAAAATCTATTGTGATTACTGTTACTGAAAATATTACAAGAAGTCCCGTCGTCGTTGTCACACTCAAGTTCTTGTAGCAAAGTCTTAAAAGTCTTAATGTCGTCTTTACATCTTCCGGCTAAAGCAATTTGTCTTATCGATTGTGGCAGCTTAGTTAAACAAATGCGAATTAATTCAGTCGGGCTATAAGGGTTGGAAAGGAATTGATTCTTTCGAATCATGTCTTCAAAGTATTCTGCCGGCGTGCAGAACTCAGACTGCTCAAAATTACGCTGCATAATAAGACTATGTTTGACTCTGTCTTGCGTATTTTCGGACCAATATGCCGATAGAAATGCATGATAAAAATCATTTAAATTATTACAATCTCTAATAATTGCGCGCATTCGCGTCGCCGGTTCGTTTTCTAAATATCTACACATAAATTCGAGTTTGTGACTTAGTGGCCAATTTGGTGGAAGTGCGTACATAAATTGATCTAACCATGAACATGGATGTATGTCATTCTTAGAACTACGAAAGATCTTAAATTTCCGAACAGTTAAAAAGTGTTTATAGTCAAAGTTTTCGTCTCGTGGCGACAAAGACCTACCGCGTCTGTCACAGTCCGATTATTGTCAAGTTCGCGCGCCTGGCGCTCTCTTGTTGCATCTCGTAAATGAAATAAATTGTTTACTTCAAATCCCGCTGCTATCTGTGATTCTAAATTTCTTCTACTGTCTTTTCCTACGATTTCGCTTTCAATATGTTTAACTTGCTTTCGTAACGCCTCAAATTCCCTTTTAACGCGTTCATTAAATTTTCCCTGATTTTCAACATGTTTATTTATATTCTGGTACTGTTCAGTTCCTGCAAATGGCAATGGAGCTGTATTATCTGAATCTCTGTCCCCATTTAAACTAAGACTTGTCAGTTTATTTGAAATCTCCTCAACTCTTTCCGATAAGTCACCTATTTGTTCTTTCTGTTTATTTACGTCTTCCGTAAGTGTCGCGACTCGGGTTTCAGTATTGACACATTTAGTGTGAACTGTTCATATTGTTGTGTTAGATTATTTATTCTGTCATTTGTTACGGATTCCTCGATTCTATTAAATATTTCTTCCTTATCCTATGCACGTTGAAGATTTAACTCTGATAATTTTTGTACTATCGCGCGATCCCTTTCTTCCTGTTCCCTATCCTGTTCCTTTTGTCTAATTTGCATTGAAATTAATTTATTATTGTGAGCATTCAAAATCGGTTGTACTTCTTCTCTAATTTCTTTCATTAATTCATCTTTCATATTTTTAAAACATGTCCTTATTCGTGAGTCTAATCGTGTTTCCATTGTTCCCATATTAGTTTATAACCGTGTTGCCACTGTTTTTAATTCAGATCCTAACTGTGATCCCAAATTTAATATTGCACTCATCAGCTGCTCCATATTAACTGGTTCGAAATTCTTTTCGCCCCTAACATTTCCCGTAAAACTTACTTCCTTCTTCATAGCTGTAAAGCTATCTGTGTTCGATACTATTCCAAAATCTTCTGTCGTTAATCTCGTATTCTGAAAATTTTTTGATTGTGAAAAATTTTGAACTGGTTCCGGACTATTTTCCCGGCTTATTAAATTATTTTCTACTTCATTATTCATCATACTGTCTCCTATGTTGGCGAGTTCGCCATGTTAACAATTTCGTCATTCTGACTGTCCATCATTTTTGCCTTTTTCATCGATCGCGTAATCATTTAAAAACATACAAAACTCGTCACAATATGAAAATTACACACAATATAACACTTTATCACCAACAATACCATTCACACGAAATGCTTCCCGACAAACACGATTAACGAACATTTGAAATCTTCATAATTGCACAAAATTGTCAAACCTATATACGAGACATCAGAATTTAAATTCTGCAAAAATACCATTAGAAGAATGACAAGACAACTACAAATGTGCAATTACCAAATCTACACATGCTATATAGACTTCAATTACTGAACTACAAATTACTACAACAATACTACTGTCTGCTATTTTTACTATCAAAAGAATTCCAAGGGACGATCCGAAGCAGCGGTCGCCACGTGCATGGGGGCTTAATTATAAAATGAATGCAATAATTTTATTAGCTGTGTGTCCGGTTACGAAGTCTCGTAACCGGTTGGCCTTGAATAGTATTAGTACCCAATCTGACCGCATAAAATAACAATAAAGAATGAAGGGAAATTTCCGTTAACACAATTGATTAATTAAGTCCCCTGCAACTATAAAAGCTACGAAACAATAAAGCACAATTGTAACTGTTCTGTGTGTGCTAGTGTGACTCAACGTGCATGTATCTAGCACGGTTCTTCTTCAATACGACAAGAAATTTTAAACACCATTTACAATGAACTAATTGAAAAACCAAAAATACTATAATTGCACATAGAAATCAGAATTACAAGTCTAGTACACGAACACGAGCCAGATGCTTGGTTGACTGAACCTGTGTCCAAGATGCAATATTATTAAGGAGATTTCAAATAAAAAAAATTTTTGTTACCTCCGTATATATTGACGAAAAATATACTGTGATCATTGCAACATCTTCCATATATACATTACACCAATCGAACAGCATCTACTCTCTCGCCCAACAGAACAATAACTGCACTCGACATGCTCTCAACTAGTGCTGCTCTCGACATCCTCTCAACAAGCACTGCCCGCGGCAGCCTCTGAACTACAACTGCCCTCGACATTCTCTGAACAACTACTGCGCCAGTGGAGGCGGCGGAATAATACTCTTTGGCGCAGTCTCTGGTGCTGTGACTCAGTGTAGCCACCTTTCAATGTTTCACTCCATTAGGAATTCAACGAGTTTGAGATGTTTTTGGTGGGCAATATGTTCGTCATGCTCCCCCAGCACATAATATCTAAGCTTCACGGACTCTTACTCATACTGCTTAGAGGTCAATTAATGTAGCATGGTTACCCTTTAAACGTCGTTAGGAATTAGTTTGTGGCATTTACAATATATTTAGATTAAAGATACCCGAACAAAAAGACTGGGGCTTAATGCATCGACCTCATCTCGATCAGTGTTACAGCATACACTAACTACTGACCAAGTAAACAAGGCTCAACGGATGTCAGAATGCGATAAAATCCTGTGCTATGAAAACACCAGTAATATCGTATCATTACGCGGTGCCTTGCTCTTACTCTCCTGTTTAATCTTTGTAATGTGGACATGGCGAAAGTGTAATCTCTCAATTTCGAATACGCCGATGACCTGCAGATGTAGACATACACCTGCCCATAACATGCCACAAGAAAAGCAGTATGTAAAATGAGCGAAGTAGTAATGCCAGAGATCAGTCTGAATCAGTAAACGTAAGCTGCTACATAGAGTCATGCAATCCGCGAACAGTTTAACTTACAGCAGGTTTTTTGTTATCTGGATAAAACAAGTTTGTTTTTATTTATTATGAACAATTTCGTTCATCTTATAAAACCACAACCACTTTTTCAGTAGAAAAAATGCAATAAACATTCATAGGATTTTACGTAACTCAAGTCCCTTACCAAGGAAATTATGCGATAAAATATACATATTACAACTCTTGATGTGTTAATTGAGTTAACAAACTTTAGCAGTCGGTCTTCATAGTAGCTTTCCACGTTTAGAGTAAACGCCACATTTATTCAAATGGTTCAAATGGCTCGGAGCACTATGGGACTTAACATCTGAGGTCATCAGCCTCTTAGAACTTAGAACTACTTAAACCTAACTAACCTAAGGACATAACACACATCCATACCCGAGGCAGGATTCGAACCTGCGAGCCTAGCAGTTTCGCGGTTCGGAACTGAAGCGACAGAACCGCTCGGTCACCACGGCCGGCTGCCACATTTATACGGTGAGGTGCATCTGGTCGAGCTATGGATACTGTTGTGGCGTAGCAAGACAGCCACGTCACTCGGAAGTAGCCGAAAGGCACGCGTTAAGCTCACGCAGATGGGCGTGAGGTCTGAAACAGGATACGTAATGAATGCTATAAAGAAAAGTACGTAGCTGCTGGAAAACTTAACTTTAATCCATCATTTGTATACAGCATTCTTGATGATACAAGTGAGACTCTCTAGAAATGGTTAATGGCGCCTTGCTAGGTCGTAGCCATGGACTTAGCTGAAGGCTATTCTAACTATCTCTCGGCTAATGAGAGAAAGGCTTCGTCAGTGTAGTCGCTAGCAAAGTCGTCGTACAACTGGGCGGAGTGCTAGTACGTCTCTCTAGACCTGCCGTGTGGTGGCGCTCGGTCTGCGATCACTGACAGTGGCGACACGCGGGTCCGACATGTACTAATGGCTCGCGGCCGATTTAAAGCTACCACCTAGCAAGTGTGGTGTCTGGCGGTGACACCACAGATACCGTGCTCTGATGACCTCTGCGAAAATCTCGCTTACGATTCTGTGTGAGTCTTTTACCTACTCGGCGCTCAATCCCGCTTTTTATATCAGAGACAGTGAAGTATATTTGGTTTTACTTATTTGTTTTCATATTTGGACCAAATGTTGTTACACCACAGATTTTTTAAATTACGTGGCAACTGTTACTATTGTCACGTGCCTATCTGTGTTTATATATGCTTATGTTGTATATACAGGGTGTTTCAGAAAGAATTACTTAATTTCAAATCTCAATGTTTATTGTTAAAAACATGCTGCAAATTTGGAATGAATTGCAAAATACAAAATATTAAAGTTTTAGTTATGCTATTACAAATGATCTAGGTGTCCACCACCAGCAGCATGAACCACAATTAGACGATAAATTACACACATTATATCTGCTTTTACATAAGTTATGGCGTCTGTTATTCTGTTCTTCACTTCTCCGATGTCACGAGGTAAAAAAGGATGTGAAAACACTGTCCTTCATATGTCCCTACAAGAATCACATGTGGTCGTTTTTTGCGATCTTGTAGGCCAAGAATGCAGGGCAGTGTGTCGGCGTATAGTGCGCCCTATCCAGCGTTGAGATATCTTCAAATGCTGCAGGATTGGTTTTTTTCACAACTTTAGGAGGACTCCGATGAGTTCAGAGTTTGCACTGTGGCGGGCGTGCAACCTGCGAGTGTTCATGTAATTTGCCCTGTTAAAACGTTCAGGCACCACTCCGTCTCAGTGAACGAGAAAATCGAGAAAGAAACATAAATTAAATGAAATCGGTAAGTATTCGTGACGAGGCGCAATGGAACTCTGTACAACCTCACAGAATAGCACACATTCCTAGAAACACTCCACGAGCAAGTATGTGACCAATGAGCAATCGTATGCGTGATTGAACTGGTAATCCTAGGTCTACAGCTTCGATTAAATGGATCACCAAAATGGGCCAGCAACATACAACATAGCGAATTCCCAAGCCAATTTACTACTAATGAAGCGTCTTTTTTATACAAAATTCTCTCAACGTATGCGTCGTACGTATACGTAAGATAGCACGTAGCAATATTCCACTAAATAACTAAAACGTCTCTTCTCACAGTAAGTGTGTGTGTGTGTGTGTGTGTGTGTGTGTGTGTGTGTGTGTGTGTTTGAAGCTTACGCGCGTTCATTTCCGAGGTTATCAGCGTCCTTACATGTGTGAAAAGAAACGAATATACATAAAATGTTTAAAATTTGTCACGCAGTGAGGTAGAAACTTTTAAAATGAGACTCATTCACTCCCTCCCACCTCACTCACTTACACCCCCACAATCGCTCTACCTCACAGGCCTTAATACAACGGAGTAGGGTGAAAGTTGCTATACGTGGGATTAAAGCAGAAGTAATACCACATAAGAAATAAAAGAGATGCACATGGAAATGTAACTGGCTGACCACTTAAGAAAAACAAATGGATGAGCCAGTCACCCTGTTAACACATTAAAAACTCGTACATAAAATTTTAGGAAACAAATTGGTCACATCACAAAACCGTAGAACTCTAACCATATTCGTTTTAACGTCGCTTAAAATAGAGGGCAGATCTGTCTGCTAATCTGGAGCTGCCTTCTGGTTTGAAAATAAAACACAGTCGAGGAAAATGCGGCACACAGTTATCTGTACGCCCCAAGCAACACACACTGCCGGCTCCCCTCGACGGAGCAAGAAGCCATGCGTCGTAACACTGTGGCCTATGCAAAAACGAGCAAGGACGACCTCATCCCGTGTTCGTCGCTGAAAGGAAGTACGCCACGACCGCGTAGTGGGCTTTACTAGACGCAGCTTGTTATCAGTCACTTCCAGAAACTCGCCTTCCTATCGACATATGACTCTGTTCAAAAGGTTCAAATGGCTCTGAGCACTACGGGACTTCACAGCTGAGGTCATCAGTACCCTAGACTTAGAACTACTTAAACCTAACTAACCCAAGGACAGCACACACATCCATGACCGAGGCAGGATTCGAACCAGCGACCATAGCAGCAGCGTGGTTCCGGACTGAAGCGCCTAGAACCGGTCGGCCACAACGGCCGGCCATCACTCTGTACCTCCACAGTGAGGCGGCAGCATGCATGGGGACGGAACACTGAAACGACTGAGGGTTCTCACATTAGTATACGACCTTCAATGTCATGATAGTTAAGACATTATTATTTATATACCATCAATTACATACACGTCCGTAAAGTTGAAAACTGCGACAAGTAAAGTATTTTCATAGTAGAATCTGACATACAAATCCAGAGATACAAACTGTCATCAAGACAAGGTAAATAAATTTCTTTAGGCAAAACCTCTGTTTATTTATTCCGCTAGCAATAATTTTTAGTGTAATCTAAACATATCACTTCATTCCGATAGTAAAACCTTTAGAAACATTCGGGGCAACTCTAGTATCTAATTAACTGTAATGTTTTAATTCCAAAACCTTTTGAAATTTCTTTAATGTCTTAAGATATAAGCAAAATTCTTTGACACTGTCCATCTTTGGTTTTAACTATTCTGAATTCAATTGTCAAGATATCGCTGTCTTGAGCGTGCTTACGCTACTTGCTAAATATCAGGGCTGTAACTTTTATCCGGCCGATGTAGCCGAGCGGTTCTAGGGGCTTCGGTCTGGATCATTATTTACCAGAGTCAAAAAGACAGTGCACCGCCGACCGCTGTGGCCGTGCGGTTCTAGGCGTTTCAGTCCGGAACCTCGCTGCTGCTTCGGTCGCAGGTTCGAACACTGCCACGGGCATGGATGTGTGTGATGTCATTAGGTTAGTTAGGTTTAAGAAGTTCTAAGTTCTAGGGGACTTATGACCTCAGATGTTGAGTCCCATAGTGCTCAGAACACTTTTTTTTGTAGCTTTTACTTTCTTTTTTTTCGGTTAGTTGCTGAAAGTTCGTCTTGGGTAAATGATAACTCCGGTACTAAAACCTATTTTTAACGTATGGAGGTTTGTTTTCCTTTCTTTTTTAAATGTAAATACTTCACAATGAGCAAACATCGACTGTTAATGAGGCTAATATCCCCACAATAATCGAGACGATTAGTACAACGAACACTCAAAATAAATCCTAGTTGCCACTACCAGTTTATATCTCAATTTAACATCCAGATTTTCAAAATATCATCCTCTTCACGCATACCAACTGGCAAATCCTAAATGTAACTGTCACTCATCACTTTTGGTAAAAGAAATAATGGTAGCAGTTGGAATTTCCTCTTCAAAACGGTTCAACTAGGGCAACGTGGTCTCAATTGTTACGTCACTAACAACACCATGGGCGAAATATGCTGCCTATAATAATTCACCTCCGATCCGTATGTTCCTGTGCTTGATTCGCCGACCAAGAAAGGGTTAGTTCAATAAGCAGTTACTCCAAATACACAATGACGTTACTACCTCATCGTACGACTCAGTACTCATAAAATTACACTCTCAGTAGAGACCTTCATAAATCTCCTTAACCATTTGTAACACGCGACCCCATTGACGTTTGCACTAACTAATATCAAGGGCAACACAATACTGACCGCTTCAGACAAAATTACTGAAGTCAACACTTCAGTGTCGTCGTATTGTAAAGACTTACGAATTCTAGTATCAAATACTGACGCAGTGTACAACCCGCTCTTGACTGAGCACATAACAACTTAAAATCACTTGACCTTCCATTAAACGTCACATCAGATACGAGGAGCCCGGCTCTGACAGATCGCCCAAGGTGATCTCTGGCTCCCCCAAGCTCTGCTGTCGGCCAACGACGCGTGTATTATCTTTACTGTCTCTGTACGAGTACTTACGTGGCGGGACAGAGAACGAATTTTTTTCTACAACATATTCATCAACATAGACTTTAGTTACAACGAAATGATTAATATCACATCCTTTACCTTGATTTATCTTACCTTTTACTGCTATTCCGATAGACTGAAACGATAAAATTAAATCGTGACGACACTAAAACCGATGCAATAATTCTGATCCGTCACAAGCTCCATCACACTGGCACAACAACTTAGGTAATTTTCTCAACGACACTCTGGCTCGGTGCTGGATAGGACACACGGGCCCCCGAGACACCGCCCTGCTTCTTGGCCTCCAAGGTAGCCAGACATGATCCCTAGCGATTTTTTCTTGTGGGGATATATGAAGGAAAGTGCGTTCATCCCCCCCTTTAACTCGTGACATAGAAGAAGTGAAGAATAGAGTAACAGCAGCCATAACTTCTCCAAAAGCAAATACAATGTGTATAATTTATAACGTATTTAGCTGTCGTGTAATTGCGGTTCACGCTGCTGCTGGTGGACACCTAGAGCATTTGTAATCGCGTAGCTACAACTTTAATATTTTGTGAGTATTTTGCAATTCATTCCATGTCAGTAGCATGTTTTTGTCAACAAATATGCTGTTTTGAAATCAGGTCACTCGTTTTGAAACACCCTGTATAATGAGAATAATTTGGAGTGATTTACAAGTCTGGGACAATATGACATAAATTAATGTAAGGTACTTGTATTTTATGTAGAAAACAAAGATATGATGTTACGCTTCTTTCCAATTTTATAGTTGTATTTCCTGTAATAAGTGCATGTCTTGAGGGTCCTATTAAGCTTATAGGCAATCACGAGATTTTGTTAACATCTTTAAATGATGAATCAATGTTCTTTAATTTTAATGTGTAATATACATGCGTCACAAAGTATGTTAATCCAATACCTTTTGAAATGATTAAAAAAACCACACTTTAGTTTATGTCCTACTTTTGACACATTTCAGTTGCATCAGATTCTCTTCGTAATTGTCGTATATTTTCTACTGAAGATCTCATCGTGCCTTCCGAAGAGAACCGAACTGATCATAATAAACAAAAAGAATATAAATAACACTGTTTGTTGTGTCGGTCAGTTGTTCATTTAATTTCTTGTCCAATGTATTTAGCATCTTGATGAAAGTAATATTTCTTTTTTTTAATACCATGCCAGCACCAGTTGTACAGCTGGTTACTTTAGTGCCTTTAGCATCAGACAATTCCAGATGTTGGCCTCTGGGCTTCTTTCTCAGGGCGTCTGACATGTAATCGTGTAACAGTATTTATTTCACTGTGGTGTTTTTATGACGTTCATTGAAAATTAGGTTTTCAACATTATTTACTTTACGTGCTACATACCTATTTTAATATTAGGTGAGTTCGTACCATATTATACACTCCTGGAAATTGAAATAAGAACACTGTGAATTCATTGTCCCAGGAAGGGGAAACTTTATTGACACATTCCTGGGGTCAGATACATCACATGATCACACTGACAGAACCACAGGCACATAGACACAGGCAACAGAGCATGCACAATGTCGGCACTAGTACAGTGTATATCCACCTTTCGCAGCAATGCAGGCTGCTGTTCTCCCATGGAGACGATCGTAGTGATGCTGGATGTAGTCCTGTGGAACGGCTTGCCATGCCATTTCCACCTGGCGCCTCAGTTGGACCAGCGTTCGTGCTGGACGTGCACACCGCGTGAGACGACGCTTCATCCAGTCCCAAACATGCTCAATGGGGGACAGATCCGGAGATCTTGCTGGCCAGGGTAGTTGACTTACACCTTCTAGAGCACGTTGGGTGGCACGGGATACATGCGGACGTGCATTGTCCTGTTGGAACAGCAAGTTCCCTTGCCGGTCTAGGAATGGTAGAACGATGGGTTCGATGACGGTTTGGATGTACCGTGCACTATTCAGTGTCCCCTCGACGATCACCAGTGGTGTACGGCCAGTGTAGGAGATCGCTCCCCGCACCATGATGCCGGGTGTTGGCCCTGTGTGCCTCGGTCGTATGCAGTCCTGATTGTGGCGCTCACCTGCACGGCGCCAAACACGCATACGACCATCATTGGCACCAAGGCAGAAGCGACTCTAATCGCTGAAGACGACACGTCTCCATTCGTCCCTCCATTCACGCCTGTCGCGACACCACTGGAGACGGGCTGCACGATGTTGGGGCGTGAGCGGAAGACGGCCTAACGGTGTGCGGGACCGTAGCCCAGCTTCATGGAGACGGTTGCGAATGGTCCTCGCCGATACCCCAGGAGCAACAGTGTCCCTAATTCGCTGGGAAGTGGCGATGCGGTCCCCTACGGCACTGCGTAGGATCCTACGGTCTTGGCGTGCATCCGTGCGTCGGTGCGGTCCGGTCCCAGGTCGACGGGCACGTGCACCTTCCGCCGACCACTGGCGACAACATCGATGTACTGTGGAGACCTCACGCCCCACGTGTTGAGCAATTCGGCGGTACGTCCACCCGGCCTCCCGCATGCCCACTATACGCCCTCGCTCAAAGTCCGTCAACTGCACATACCGTTCACGTCCACGCTGTCGCGGCATGCTACCAGTGTTAAAGACTGCGATGGAGCTCCGTATGCCACGGCAAACTGGCTGACACTGACGGCGGCGGTGCACAAATGCTGCGCAGCTAGCGCCATTCGACGGCCAACACCGCGGTTCCTGGTGTGTCCGCTGTGCCGTGCGTGTGATAATTGCTTGTACAGCCCTCTCGCAGTGTCCGGAGCAAGTATGGTGGGTCTGACACACCGGTGTCAATGTGTTCTTTTTTCCATTTCCAGGAGTGTATTTTAATTTGCTGTTTTTATTAAGTATGCGAAGGTGTCTTTTGAATATTTCATGTATCGTAGATGATGTTTAATGCTATATTCTTCTCCATTTGACTAATAATGTTGTGCTTTGTTGTTCTATACTATTGGAGACCACTGAATAATATCCTCGGGCGCCAAAGACGGTGGTATTTTTCTTTTTGATAAAAAGAAAAGGGGAACTGATGCTGGCATTTTATACAGAATTTTACTTCCGTAGTACACGTTTCAGTGCCTCACAAAATCAACTTGAGGTGAAGAATTGCGTTTTGACATTATTGTAGACCATGGACGCTTTTCCGCAACGGCAAACTCTATAGGTTACGTTTCTTCTTTTCCTAATGATAAAATTGTTTTCTCCAGTAAAAACAGTTAAAATTATAAAAAACTTGAATCTGTAAGAGTAAAGTGTGCTTGGAAGGGATGTAGAAATGAGGAAGTGCTGCAAACATCTTCCATGTCTTCTCCACTGTACATTATCTTGACTCTGTCAGTTCACACAAAGACGTTATACATGTCAGAGATATGCTAGTTTACACTGAGTACAAAGATAATCGAAGTTGCAATTGATAGAGCTTGGTTACTTAAATTAATGTATTAAATATTCAGTTATCTTTGTACTCATGTTATAAAATCATATCTCTGACATGTACAACGTTGTAGTGTGAAGTGACAATGTGAACATAATGTGCGGTGAAGACATATGAAATAGTAGCAGTTTACAGCTTTTTCTCGATTCTAGTCCCCTCTATGCACATTTCACTCTTACAAATTCAGTTTTTTAACACTGCCTTTTTTGAAAATCATGGTTTATCACAAGAAAATGATGACACGTCACCCAGCTTTCATTTAGTCTGTTACTGTGAAAAGGCGTCTTTACTCTACACTGTCGCCAGAAATGTAACAACACAATTCACCTCCTGAAGATGATTTTGTGAACTATCGAAACGTGTAGTGGAAAAATAAACAAGTTACAGACGTAGTAAACTGTTTTATTTATGTGTATCAACAGTCCCAGCTTTCATGATGACGCCCTTTGTGAACAACGAAAATTATTGTACTTCACTTATGGTTCTCATCGCCATTGCTCGCTTGGCACAGCACATCTTCATGCTCTGGTTTTAATATTCACATCGATCATATGTTTAATCGCATACTTCTCGTGCACTACAATTAACTACTGCCTTCCTTTTCTGGCACTAATGTGATTCTGCCTACACTAATCGAAGTTCAATAGTTGAAACTTTTTAAAATTGTCATGCTTCCCACGCCTTACATCTGTGATGTTCTAAAGTATTTGTAGAAAGCATTAGCTACAGTTTCGTGAAGATAAGTGTGTAATAGAAAAAACTACCAGAGGATAGTTAAAAAGTATGTATTTATAATGCATGTAGTGCAAAACCACATTTAATTTAAACAAGGTTAACTTACATCGAAAGAGAAATAACAATTCTTACGACTCAAAAGTAATCTATAGGACTAAATATCTAAGAATAAAATTACAATGAAATGAGCACCCTTAGCTGCTTACAGGCGCTGACATACGTCAACGGGGACAGATGAAAATGTGTGCCCCGACTCTTCTTCGTCTGTGCGAATGCACGAACAGTGCCCAAACTCTTATGGGAATCGGCAACGCGCCGCGAGTAATGGGTACAATGGGCAGGGGCACTACGAACGTAGTGCGGGACAATACGTTGAGAATGTGGGTTTCGCAGGAGGCGTGCCAGAAATAAATCCCTGCAGTGGCGCTATCCTCTGTGTCCTCGGTGGCTCAGATGGATAGAGCGTCTGCTATGTAAGCGGGAGATCCCGCGTTCGAGTCCCCGTCGGGGCTCACATTTTCATTTGTCCCCGTTGACGTATGTCAACGCCTGTAAGCAGCTAAGGGTGTTCATTTCATTGTAATTTCATTCTAACGAGCTGCATGTTCACCGATGGTGTCTGTTCTTTCGGAAATGTCCGAAAGAACAAATACCATCTTAGTATATATATAGTTAAGGCTCACCGGCCATTTGACCATCTTCTTCTTCTGTGCGAATACACAAACAATGCCCGAACTCTTACGGGAATCAGCAACGCGCCGCGAGTGATGACGCCGGCACTTCACCCGAAAAGATTTTTTTATTGGCCGGAGGAGTGTTCTGAATCATTGTCCTGCTGAAATATCCAATTACGTGCTACGTTCTTTCTCTCATGTGGAACCAAATTCTTTTCTAAAATGTCATTGTACTGGAAACGATGCATTTTGCCTAGAATTTGGAGTAGAGGACCCATCACATGTCCAAAAAAACTTCAGAACTTCTCCGCAACATTGCCCCTGCCACCACTGTGCTTAATGCTCGGTGTCTGATGCTTTATGTTGTCCATTTGGTTTCTTGGTCTACGTAAATACAGCATATCATCAGCAGAAAATACATTGAATTTGCTCTCATCACTACATAAAACCTTAAACCAATGTATAGCACACCAAGTTCGATGTTTCTTTGCAGACTCAATCCTGGCCTTCGTAGCTTCTGAGTTGATCAGTCGTTTATCGCATGGTAGTCGCCTATCATTTAAATCACCTGCCACTAAACGACGCTTTATGGCAGAGAGTTGAGTCCGTGATGCTGCTCCATATCATCCCTAAATTGTCGAGACGATTTTCTTGTATCAGCAGCCGACTATAGAGAGTGGCCTGACCCTGGGTTGTTGGTTACTGTTCCTTCCTCTTTTTGCCGTCGATGCCATACAACTATTAGTTGTGATATAATATGATCTCTAGCAACACGAGACTGTAACTTTCCTTCTTCAAAACATGCAGAATAGCTTGTCTCAGATCAACCGAGTATTCTTTGTGTTCTGGCACGCTTCTAGTTGTCTCTACTAATAAATGAACACTGTTCGAGTGCCTAAGTGACAAGAGTTAATTAATACTTCTAAGTTAACAAAATATACACCTACATTGTTATTCTATTACCTTGCTCGTTTCCTAGAAATGCAACCACAGCAGAGTGAAGCTCTTGATGGAGTGACACAGTTATATGCGTTCCTCTGTCGTTACTGCATGCAAGCGGTACTGGTACGGCAACTACAGAATACTTTAGATCGCTACTGTATTAATGAATGTATGATCATCATTATACGTATGTGCAACAGTCAACTTATAAACTAATAATGCTACTGTCATACAGACATCTGATCCCCAAAATTGTTCCAGCACTACATCACGTATGCTACTCATTAGATGACAAAAGAAAGTGAGGCTTTAATAACATACGTATATGTCAATAGCTGCCTTAAAACCACACACAGAGTTACGGTTTTCGTAAAAGAACTACGTACAGACAGTAGAGAAGTGCTTCCCTGAAAACATCCTTCACTTACCGGCCACTCGCATAACGCACAGAAAATAAATATCTCGGTATCCACTTCGAATATTTTTCCAAAATCTTCATGACGGCAATGATCTTGACTAAACACTAATGGTTCAAGACTCTATATCTGACAATCCCACTCATACAACGTAAGAAATGCCGGAAAGAGCTCCGTCATACGGCATAAAGTTTTGTGCGAACCTGGAAAACACCACTTCCCAAAGTTTTAGTTTTCACATTCGAGAATTCTCGCCATTTTTTGAAAATTATAACCATGTTAAGAAGTTTTTGTACACCAACTAATCAGTTAGTAATTTATTACCCGGCGTTGCTCGTTTACTTAACTTCTCTCTTCCCTTCCTTCCCCAATATGTAGCCCTGTCAATCAATTGACATCAGGACTATCACCAACCAACATATCAACATCAAATTCGTAATTTTCTTTGTTTCTACATTTCACTTCCTTCACACTGCCACCCCATCCCTTAGGGTGATAGCAATGTCTTAACTCAGTAGTATATTTTTCCAGATAGTCACACAAGGGCCAAGTTTGCTGAAATTACCCAGACGAGTGCCTAGACATCGCTACTTTCTCACCCCCATTCTCATCCCAACGAATTGGTGTGATAAAATTGTCTCAGCCCCACTGAAATTGTCTTCTGGCACTAACTAAGGTTACTTGAAAGTGCTCCTGGAGTTCCAGACTTGTGATGGAACAGCACACAGACACCTATTTTTGTCTACATAGAGTAACAATACACTGTTACAGAGTATACTCGCACGAAATACAGAAAAATGTAGATGTGTGTGCTTATGACATATGTAACTGCTGCATTACCATAAGCGCAAGATTTTAAGGTTCTAATAATCTTTAATAATTGTCGTCATTTGCGGTCATAAATCCCACTAACTCGTTTCATATTTGCAGATATCGGGCTCCTGGCTATGAAAGGATCATTTGTCCTCCAGCAGATCCAGGTATGAAAACAATTTAGCAAACGGTCACTATAGAGTGCCACTATTTTTCCCCTGCAGTATGTTTCATTAAATTTCTGGCGTGTAGCCTTAGGACCTAATATCATAGCTATTGAATTGATGCTATAAACATTGCAGTTTATAAATCGACTGCTGAAGGTACACTCCTGGAAATGGAAAAAAGAACACATTGACACCGGTGTGTCAGACCCACCATACTTGCTCTGGACACTGCGAGAGGGCTGTACAAGCAATGATCACACGCACGGCACAGCGGACACACCAGGAACCGCGGTGTTGGCCGTCGAATGGCGCTAGCTGCGCAGCATTTGTGCACCGCCGCCGTCAGTGTCAGCCAGTTTGCCGTGGCATACGGAGCTCCATCGCAGTCTTTAACACTGGTAGCACGCCGCGACAGCGTGGACGTGAACCGTATGTGCAGTTGACGGACTTTGAGCGAGGGCGTATAGTGCGCATGCGGGAGGCCGGGTGGACGTACCGCCGAATTGCTCAACACGTGGGGCGTGAGGTCTCCACAGTACATCGATGTTGTCGCCAGTGGTCGGCGGAAGGTGCACGTGCCCGTCGACCTGGGACCGGACCGCAGCGACGCACGGATGCACGCCAAGACCGTAGGATCCTACGCAGTGCCGTAGGTGACCGCACCGCCACTTCCCAGCAAATTAGGGACACTGATGCTCCTGGGGTATCGGCGAGGACCATTCGCAACCGTCTTCATGAAGCTGGGCTACGGTCCCGCACACCGTTAGGCCGTCTTCCGCTCACGCCCCAACATCGTGCAGCCCGCCTCCAGTGGTGTCGCGACAGGCGTGAATGGAGGGACGAATGGAGACGTGTCGTCTTCAGCGATGAGAGTCGCTTCTCCCTTGGTGCCAATGATGGTCGTATGCGTGTTTGGCGCCGTGCAGGTGAGCGCCACAATCAGGACTGCATACGACCGAGGCACACAGGGCCAACACCCGGCATCATGGTGTGGGGAGCGATCTCCTACACTGGCCGTACACCACTGGTGATCGTCGAGGGGACACTGAATAGTGCACGGTACATCCAAACCGTCATCGAACCCATCGTTCGACCATTCCTAGACCGGCAAGGGAACTTGCTGTTCCAACAGGACAATGCACGTCCGCATGTATCCCGTGCCACCCAACGTGCTCTAGAAGGTGTAAGTCAACTACCCTGGCCAGCAAGATCTCCGGATCTGTCCCCCATTGAGCATGTTTGGGACTGGATGAAGCGTCGTCTCACGCGGTGTGCACGTCCAGCACGAACGCTGGTCCAACTGAGGCGCCAGGTGGAAATGGCATGGCAAGCCGTTCCACAGGACTACATCCAGCATCTCTACGATCGTCTCCATGGGAGAATAGCAGCCTGCATTGCTGCGAAAGGTGGATATACACTGTACTAGTGCCGACATTGTGCATGCTCTGTTGCCTGTGTCTATGTGCCTGTGGTTCTGTCAGTGTGATCATGTGATGTATCTGACCCCAGGAATGTGTCAATAAAGTTTCCCCTTCCTGGGACAATGAATTCACGGTGTTCTTATTTCAATTTCCAGGAGTGTATATTATACACACATCAAAAAAGTTTTGCATCATCCCGGTTCCCCGATCTCCTGAAGATAGTCGTTGACTATGGATATTGTATCACAGACACAGTCCCTTTGACTGTTCACAGGTGTCACTAAACCCGCCCAAAGATGTATACAACCATGCTTGAGCAGCGCCTATTAGACGGAGGGCCTCCGACAGCCGATCAGTTCCAGTCATTACATTAGGAAGGAGGTACACGGCTCGTGTTGTCTGTAGTTCAACCATGCCTAGACGGTCAATACCGCGGTTCGATAGCGTCCGCATTGTTACTTTGTGCCAGGAAGGACTCTCAACAGGGGAAGTGTCCAGGCGTCAGACATGGAGGAGGTACAGTGAGACAGGAACTGTCGGTGACATGCCTCGCTCAGGCCACCCAAGGGCTACTACTGCAGTGGATGACTGCTGCCTACGGATTATGACTCGGAGGAACCGTAACAGCAACGTCACCATATTCAATAATGTCTTTCGTCCAGCCACAGGGCGTCGTGGTACGACTCAAACTGTGCGTAATAGGCTGCATGATGCGCAATGTCACTCCCGACATCCCTGGCGAGATCCATCCTTGCAACCACGATACCATGCAGCGCGGTACAGCTGGGCCCAACAGCATGCCGAATGGACCGGTCAGGATTGGCATCATGTTCTCTTCACTGATTAGTTGCGCATATGCCTTCAACCAGACAATCGTCGGAGACATGTTTGGAGGCAACCTGGTCAGGCTGAACTCCTTAGACACACTGTCCAGCGAGTGTAGCGAGGTGGAGGTTCCCTGCTGTTATGGGGTGGCATTATGTGGGGCCGATGTACGCCACTGGTGGTCACGGAAGGCGTCGTAACACCTGTACGATACGTGAATACCATCCTCCGACTGATAGTGCAACCATATCGGCAGCATATTGGCGAGGCATTCATCTTTATGGACGACAATTCACGCCCACACCGTGCACATATTATGAATGGCATCCTTCAGGATAATGACATCACTTGACTACAGTAGCCAGCATGTTCTCCAGACATGAAGCCTATCGAACATGCTTGGGATGGATTGAAAAGGGTTGTTCATGGACGGCGTGACCCACCAACCACTCTGAGAGATCTATGCCGAATCGCCGTTGAGAAGTGGAACAGTATGGACCATCGATGCCATCATGAACTTGTGGATAGTATGCCACGAAGAATACAAGCATTCACCAATGCAAGAGGTCGTGCTACTGGGTATTAGAGGTACCAGTGTGTGCAGCAATCTGGACCACCACCTGTGAAGGTCTCGCTGTATGGTGGTACAATATGCAATGTGTGGTTTTCACGAGCAAAAAAAAGGGCAGTAATGATGTTTATGTTGATCTCTATTCCAGCTTTCTGTACAGGTTCCGGAACTCTCGGAACCGAGGGGATGCAAAACTTCTTTTGATGTGTGTATACTACTACTAATATACTATCCATCAGAAAGTTCGTAATGTGTAGTATGTATGATTTTTACAGTATTATTTCCGTCGCAAAATTATAACTATATACCATTCTTGTCTGAGTAACACAGCAGAAGAACCCGATTCGATAACAGCTAAATCCGTTCTGTCCCACTCCATCACTAAGTCGACTTCTCTGTATCCTATTCAGTAAAAGGAACATGGCTTTGGAATGATCTCCCACAGTATATGAGAGTACTGAGTAACAACTTAGGCTTTCACGGCCTATATTAAAATCACTTACAGCTTCCAGGCTGACATGATGCAGTCGATATGGAAAACTTTTCCCTTACGTTTCGTCTCCGACTGCGAGAAATATCCTCAGAGTCGAAGTGGTGAAGTACAATCAGAACTCGAGGGAGCGCCGAATATATAGCCGGTGTGGAGGGCACCACAGTCCATCAGTTGATGCCAGCTATAAGACTATCTCTGGAAGTGCCAACAGTCTCCTTTGAAAGTAATCGACCGTCAGTTTGTCGGTGCAAAGTCTACATCCATGTTTTATTTAACTCGGCACCTTTCTCTTTTCTGTTAAAACTATTACGGTTTATATCAATATCGATGGGCTATCTACACTTGCGCGCAAGATGTGATTCTCGCTTCACTGAATTTTATTTCATCATTACGCTCTTGGTACACATGTTCTCCAATGCCCGATTTATCCTTATGTCCCATAACGACGATCGATAACTGTCAGTCGAAATGTTGGCACCTCCATAGACAGTCTCGTAGCCGGCGACGCATGATGGACTGTGGTATCCTGTATGTATAGTAGACGCTCCCTCGAGTTCGGACTTCAGTTCGCCTCTTCTCCTCTGAGAGTGTCTCCCACAGCCGCAGACGACACGTTAGGGAAAATATTTAGTTACCGACCATGGACTGTCACCCTTGAAGCTTTAAGTAAAGTACGGGGTAACATATGAAGCGTCAAAAGACAGTTACGTATCTACTAAAACAACATTAATCAAATTTTTATTCCAGTATTTGATCACAACATCAGTTCTTTAGACGATGACCGGTTTCAGTCAGTAATGACCATCCTCAGATCTACAATATTCAAATATACACACCTAGTGAGCAGTGTGTCTTTCAACATAATAAAGCAATACGTATCATAGTATACTATCATACAACGAGGGAAATGTACAGATAAAATACGGAAAAAAGTACCTTTTTTACACCATGTCCTAAAGTGATAGGGCCATAATGGCATCGTCAAAACATATAAAAATAATCAGCATAACAGCGTCACATAAATCTAAAATAATGTGTAGAATGGGCCACATCGTCCACACAGTCATTATTGCAATTGGCTACGGAAGTGCAATAGCTACCAGAAATCCGTTTGCCTACTTCCTACCTAGATGTCGCTACTGTGGACTTAGATGTAGTCATCATTTACGCAAAAAACATAACCTGATAAAAACACATTAGGGAAAATACATGTAGCAGACTTTTAAAATTGATAACTATCACAGAAACCAATTGTGATGCATTAAAAGGCGAATACAGTTACCCACATGAAATTATGAAAAGGAAATACACTCCTGGAAATTGAAATAAGAACACCGTGAATTCATTGTCCCAGGAAGGGGAAACTTTATTGACACATTCCTGGGGTCAGATACATCACATGATCACACTGACAGAACCACAGGCACATAGACACAGGCAACAGAGCATGCACAATGTCGGCACTAGTACAGTGTATATCCACCTTTCGCAGCAATGCAGGCTGCTATTCTCCCATGGAGACGATCGTAGAGATGCTGGATGTAGTCCTGTGGAACGGCTTGCCATGCCATTTCCACCTGGCGCCTCAGTTGGACCAGCGTTCGTGCTGGACGTGCAGACCACGTGAGACGACGCTTCATCCAGTCCCAAACATGCTCAATGAGGGACAGATCCGGAGATCTTGCTGGCCAGGGTAGTTGACTTACACCTTCTAGAGCACGTTGGGTGGCACGGGATACATGCAGACGTGCATTGTCCTGTTGGAACAGCAAGTTCCCTTGCCGGTCTAGGAATGGTAGAACGATGGGTTTGATGACGGTTTGGATGTACCGTGCACTATTCAGTGTCCCCTCGACGATCACCAGTGGTGTACGGCCAGTGTAGGAGATCGCTCCCCACACCATGATGCCGGGTGTTGGCCCTGTGTGCCTCGGTCGTATGCAGTCCTGATTGTGGCGCTCACCTGCACGGCGCCAAACACGCATACGACCATCATTGGCACCAAGGCAGAAGCGACTCTCATCGCTGAAGACGACACGTCTCCATTCGTCCCTCCATTCACGCCTGTCGCGACACCACTGGAGGCGGGCTGCACAATGTTGGGGCGTGAGCGGAAGACGGCCTAACGGTGTACGGGACCGTAGCCCAGCTTCATGGAGACGGTTGCGAATGGTCCTCGCCGATACCCCAGGAGCAACAGTGTCCCTAATTTGCTGGGAAGTGGCGGTGCGGTCCCCTACGGCACTGCGTAGGATCCTACGGTCTTGGCGTGCATCCGTGCGTCGCTGCGGTCCGGTCCCAGGTCGACGGGCACGTGCACCTTCCGCCGACCACTGGCGACAACATCGATGTACTGTGGAGACCTCACGCCCCACGTGTTGAGCAATTCGGTGGTACGTCCACCCGGCCTCCCGCATGCCCACTAAACGCCCTCGCTCAAAGTCCGTCAACTGCACATACGGTTCACGTCCACGCTGTCGCGGCATGCTACCAGTGTTAAAGACTGCGATGGAGCTCCGTATGCCACGGCAAACTGGCTGACAGTGACGGCGGCGGTGCACAAATGCTGCGCAGCTAGCGCCATTCGACGGCCAACACCGCGGTTCCTGGTGTGTCCGCTGTGCCGTGCGTGTGATCATTGCTTGTACAGCCCTCTCGCAGTGTCCGGAGCAAGTATGGTGGGTCTGACACACCAGTGTCAATGTGTTTTTTTTCCATTTCCAGGAGTGTATATGAAGAGAATAGGTCCGACCGTTTTTATGGTGAATTTACGGTCAACGATTAATATACGTAATACGTTGCCTGTGGCTACCTATAAATTGCCTATGAAAGATAAAATGTCTATATGACAGCTGAAAAAAGACAGATCAATGATCAGCGCCCTCTGTTGGGTCGGCCGCCAGGATGCTATGTAGGCGCGCACCGATCGTAAGAAAATTAACCACTAGAAGGCTTTACATACATCGTGATATGTCTCCCACAAAAAATGTTTAAACAACATATTAACAGTCAACAAAAAAAGTTATATAGTCGTGCTATACATTCCATGAATAGGTAGAACATGATGTGCTGATTTGTTCATATCCTTTGACGATGCTATTATGGCCTTATCACTTTAGGAGGTACGTTTTACCGTATTTTGTCTGCACATTTCCCTCGTTGTATGATAGCATATTGTGATACGTATTGCTTTATTATGTTGAAAGACACACTGCCCACTAGGTGTATATATTTGTATATTGTAGATCTGAGGATGGGCATTACGGACTGAAACCGGCCATCCTCTAAAGAATTGATATTGTGATGAAAGACTGGAATAAAAAACATTTGACAGTATTGGATCACTGTTTGTATACGCGACTATGTCGCAGTTGGTGAGACAATATTAATGTCTACCTTCGTTCCTGTAAGCACCCCTTACCCAACACAACCAAGTACCTTCCTTATTTCCCAGAGCTCCTAGCTGGTATAGTCTGTCTAAATTTCTCTCTCTCGAACCTGGCTATGTGAGAAAATATCGCTCTTGTACACCACAATTACATTTTGTGTCTACTGTCACTATAATAACAAAAATTATTATTATTGTTGTCAGCAGCAGCAGTAGTGGTAGTTGTAGAAGTAGTAGTAGTAGTAGTAGTAGTAGCATTACAGTTTGTATTAACGCTGTTACTGTAATTCTCAGTCGACACTGTTATCCACATTGGCATTAGATATATTCGGAAAATCTTTTATTTTGTCACTAGCATATTATCACTATCTGTCATATCAAAGCTATTATTTTTTAGTTTCAATGACGGAAAGTGCACTGTACGTGTAAAATCCTGGTCTGAGGTAAGAGAGGGCCTGAGGTCCTTTGATGAAGATAAATAAATTAATAACTGGGATCATAGGCATGCACTCGTAATTGTTCAAACCCAGTACACGGTATGGTGAAGCAACACGAAATGAATATTTCCATTTATTTTAATAACACCTTGATAGAATATCACTGAAGCCGCTGTGTTCCACTGTTTCAGAGGACTGCACTTGCGCTTCGGCGTAGTCTGCTGGATGGTGTTGTGTCAGTGAACAGATGTTTACGATTGAGAACGTTGACAAAATTGTCTTCTTAAGTTGTTACAAAGTCAAATTTGTCAGTAGTCTCTAAATTTTGTAGTGAATGTCCTAAAAATTGTAAGTGTAATTACGTTGAAAATGTAGGCCTATTGTACGGAATGTTCATGTAGGTTGGTTCTTGTGACAAATAAATTCACTTAAAAGTAGTAAGTATATTTTATCAGTTTCCGTCTTATGCGTGAGCACAATCGGAGGCAATTCGAAGAAGACCAACGCAGATGATAGAAGAATGATAGAAATTTTAGACCAAGTAATTAGAAACAGTAGAAATCTGCTGCGAATGTTTGCCACGAACATAGCGTGCGATTATGCCCAGCGGCTATTTGGATGGTTGGTACGTGTCATGCATTCAGTAAGCGCGCCCATGTTTCCCTCTGCCACACTCGTTTCCTTTTGTGACGTTCTGACGATTGTACCGAGTTCCCTGTTGTCTCAAGGCGACTATGTGCGTCACGAAAGAATCTTTAAACCGTACTTCAGACTTTTCGCTGTGGTGTCGTATCGTGTTTACGTGGTGCATTGTGTTGTGGTTTTAGTGACCATTAAATATGCTTTAAATGCAAATGAATGTTAAAGTTACTATCGTTTATCCTTGCATTAAAAACTTCTGTTACTTCCAGAAAACCACATTAACACTCAGACACAGTCACGACACCAACAAAACTCTGATGCTCCGGCAATATTTTTAACTATTTGTGGTCAAAAGCGTAAAAGGTTTGCATAAATTACTTCTGCAAACCTCAGAGCAATAAATTTCAGTAGAACATGAATTGATAAAATTCTCAGGGATTCCACTTGGAAATGGACTCTTTTTTTATGTAAAGTATGTTACACTGTTATTAATATTCACTTTGCAACCACCCTTTGTTTTTAATTAGTATTCCGTGATCGTTGTAATGGTGAATACGGTAAGCTGAATGTACTTGGCAGCATGTCCCGTACCACCACCAAGAAATTTTGTCATTAAACGTTTACCTTTAACCTTGGACAAAGAGTGAATGAACCCTTTCATATATAAATAGGCTTGCAGAGTCGTAATTGATAAAATAAGTTAGGCCGATAGCAATGGTGGTCAACAAAGATGGCTGAAGATACGTAAACTATCTTATATATTTCAGGTGGGGGCACTATATTACAAATACAATAAGTTCTTTTTGACTACTGATTTCTGAAAGCGCTCTAGTAACTAATTCATATAATTATTGTTAACAGACCTGTATTTCAATAAGAGCTATTTCAATCACTTACGTCAAAGCCAGCTCGACTTATTTGTTGGTCTCTGCACAAAAGAAGGAAAGAATACTAATTATTAATGTCTTTCGTAGTCAGAATCAGGGATGACGCTGTAATATGTAATTGTTAATCAACGTCGCTGATCGCCCTACATCACTCGCTTCACACGATTTCATTCCTTTTCTTCAGTACTTTCCGTTTGTAAGACGGATCAAAAATTATTCTGTCGGTTTTTCAGTAAATGCTAACCAGGAGACAGTACATAACCCCATGGGCTGTTAATGTCATTAACGTGAAATGTTGAAGGTTAACAGGCCACTACTTGAGGACTGTTAGTAGTAGATCAATAATTTCAGAAACATTTTTAGTAAACAAGTATCTAAATTGTGAATTAGTTTATCATTACATGGGTACATAGATACATAAAAGAATTTATACAAAGTTACTTAAGAATTGTATAGTACAAGATTTTTTGTTTATGAAAAGGTTTGAGCTCTTCTTTTGTGTTCGTTTAAACATGGTGTATGCTGCTGTGTATGTGTAGTGTAAATGAGTGAAGTCCGGATTAGACTTCGTAGGCGTTTCAAGAAAACTATCTTTGTTCACTCATTTTGGTTCACGGCCGTAGTAAACCCGGGAAGAAAACCACCCCAGAGCTTTCAGACTACATTCACTAGACTCGTATTGTGGCCGTTAACTTAGGATATGGCTGTGAATTTCCACTGTGTAATCGTCACTAAGATATAAAATTTCACTGGTATATTTACAGAACAGCTTCAGCAAACACAGATAACTATTGGTTCAGTTATACAGTTACATGTACACTTTTCCTCGAATATCATTCGTCAATAGTTTTGTAATATACTGAGTTATTACGTTTCCCATATTTTTCAACAGTGTCCATGTTTTGATTACAAGTTTACAATGAAGTTTTACTATTTTACGTTGTTCTCTCTTGATTAAAATTATGGTCTTGGTCACAGTCTTCAGCTCACGTCGTATGGTGCCCTGGAACACTCCTCCAGCTGGTACAGGTGTGGTTCACGGGTGAGACGGCGGTCAGGAATGCTTCTTAACGTTCTCTGCGGTTCGGGAAGCAGCTTCTCCTACGTCTCACAGTGCTGGATAACAATGAAATAACGAAAAGTAGCATTAGCCCACGCAGCTTATACTGAACTACCTGCAAGGGAGGGAATTAGCATTTCTGTCACACACTTCACTCTCTCTTCTCTATAGTTTATACGTCTGTATTTGGCTGTATTGACAACGTACATTGCAGCTGAGTTTCTGCAGATATGGCTGTTTAAGTATGCTCATTCCATAGGACCAAAACGCGCTGCATCGCTGAACTGCGCTATGTTCAACGTCCGTCAACGTTGCGCCAGCTACTATTTGTTTATTTATTCCGTTCGACGTTTGTCGTGGCGCTTGCAGCAGCCGCGCGACGATGTGAATTGTTGAGTGCTGAATCAGTACAGTCTGCTCCACAAACTATTGTCAACGCGCGTTGACATGGGCTTATATATTGCTCACAGTTCAAGTCTGACTAACAGTTTAACAGTTATACACAATTAATTATCACTTGAAAGTCTTTTCGCTTAGGTTATGATATTCATGTCACTCATAGAGCGTTTTTCAACTCAATGATCGTACTCCATAATATGACTATTAAGGCCAGTTCTTGCTGACAACACTGTTCGTAACAACCACATGTTTCAGAATACGTAAACTCTTTTGCGTTCCTGTGCTTTCCATTATCAAGTTACTCTTAGAATTGGAAGGAAAATCAGCATTGGCCGTATTTTGTTGTTGTAATAGTAGTAGTCCAAATGGGACGAATGATATGTACATCATCGCGTCGTTAAATATGATAACAAAATTGTTAGTCTACACCCTCAAACCTTTTTTTGTTGTTGTAATAAATATTGTTTCATGGCATTTGAATTGTTACTTAGTGGCATTTTTCGTACTATTACTATTTTTTATATATTCGGCTCCTCAGTTTTAACATAATATTTTATGTGAATCAAGAACGATATATTTCTAACTTCCCACGCCAGATGGTGGGTACTATGTTTGTTTTTAAAAAACTGTGTTATACCTCATTTCATGTTATTCATATATTACTCTTTTTCCTGTTCTTTTTTCTCTTTTACTTGTCCTGCACTCTGACAACTTATTATCGATCTGTTTTATGTTTTGTAAGTTGGTTTTTTAAAAACAATACGCTAGTGCATTTTAGATGTTTCCTTCCTCCTTCGTCTGCTATGTTTCTTACGTACATTTTAAAGTTGAATTACTTCATGATTCACAAATTCACAAGAGGTATTTTGTGTTAATATTTTGCAAAACCAGTAATATTAAAGTCTTCACGTGACATATGTCACATAGAGGGCGTTCCAAGCCGTGTCACACCGAGGTCTGCTCTACAGGTGCATGTAAATAGCAGCCTCAGTTTATGTGATCGCTTTAAGCTTGTGGCTATAGCTTGATACCAGTGACTACCAATTTCACTTGTATATTACAGTTATGTTCCTACCAACTGTTATGTTCATACGCAGGTGTAGTTGTGATTTTCTATTTTACACTCTCTGATCGTTATATGAAAATTTTTAACTTCTAGCACTCCGGATGGTCACTAAGTGACTGAAAATCAATTTTTCTGACAGTAATACAACAAAATTCGGCCAATGCTGATTTTCCTTCCAATTCTATCCACTATTTGGTCGTGGTGCACACAACACTCCATGGAGTCGCCAATCAATAAGTTGCTCTTGAGTCCTGTTCTTTACATTTCATGTTTTTAGACTTAATTACTAATAATACATCTGATAAAATTTTCAACATTGATGGGTATTTACATGGTATTCGTCATTACAACCAATGACGTCTCATGATTGTATAGCGTCCTCTCCTGAGATTAGGATCACTTGATTATACCGGATTATGCGCGCTGAGTTTGTTGTACACTCTTGTTTCCCATTCATTCTCATTGATTAAGAAGTATTAGTGTGGGTCATTATCACGTGAAATTAGGTTTAGTATGCGTGCGTTTACCCTATCACGGAAGAAACATGCCAGCAAAAATGTGACGGCACGATTCTAATTGAGTGCAACTACTGGTCACAAATGGGCTAAAATCTTCCCCGGTACTATCAAATAAAATCACTGTACTAATCTAATCAGTACCAGCAGGTCTGTGGCTCATGCGCATCTCTACAAGGTACATTAAGCCGTCATCATTATATTAGAGATTATGCTACGTTATGATTTCAAACAAATTAGTGGTTTCTACCACTTTACACATGAAATACCCAATATTATGTACATATACAAATAAATGAGGACATAAAGATTTAAATGGATCTGTGAATTTGCACTCTCAGAGTACTGTTCATTTTTAATCTGATGGACTCAAAATTACACTCCTGGAAATTGAAATAAGAACACCGTGAATTCATTGTCCCAGGAAGGGGAAACTTTATTGACACATTCCTGGGGTCAGATACATCACATGATCACACTGACAGAACCACAGGCACATAGACACAGGCAACAGAGCATGCACAATGTCGGCACTAGTACAGTGTATATCCACCTTTCGCAGCAATGCAGGCTGCTATTCTCCCATGGAGACGATCGTAGAGATGCTGGATGTAGTCCTGTGGAACGGCTTGCCATGCCATTTCCACCTGGCGCCTCAGTTGGACCAGCGTTCGTGCTGGACGTGCAGACCGCGTGAGACGACGCTTCATCCAGTCCCAAACATGCTCAATGGGGGACAGATCCGGAGATCTTGCTGGCCAGGGTAGTTGACTTACACCTTCTAGAGCACGTTGGGTGGCACGGGATACATGCGGACGTGCATTGTCCTGTTGGAACAGCAAGTTCCCTTGCCGGTCTAGGAATGGTAGAACGATGGGTTCGATGACGGTTTGGATGTACCGTGCACTATTCAGTGTCCCCTCGACGATCACCAGTGGTGTACGGCCAGTGTAGGAGATCGCTCCCCACACCATGATGCCGGGTGTTGGCCCTGTGTGCCTCGGTCGTATGCAGTCCTGATTGTGGCGCTCACCTGCACGGCGCCAAACACGCATACGACCATCATTGGCACCAAGGCAGAAGCGACTCTCATCGCTGAAGACGACACGTCTCCATTCGTCCCTCCATTCACGCCTGTCGCGACACCACTGGAGGCGGGCTGCACGATGTTGGGGCGTGAGCGGAAGACGGCCTAACGGTGTGCGGGACCGTAGCCCAGCTTCATGGAGACGGTTGCGAATGGTCCTCGCCGATACCCCAGGAGCAACAGTGTCCCTAATTTGCTGGGAAGTGGCGGTGCGGTCCCTTACGGCACTGCATAGGATCCTACGGTCTTGGCGTGCATCCGTGCGTCGCTGCGGTCCGGTCCCAGGTCGACGGGCACGTGCACCTTCCGCCGACCACTGGCGACAACATCGATGTACTGTGCAGACCTCACGCCCCACGTGTTGAGAAATTCGGCGGTACGTCCACCCGGCCTCCGGCATGCCCACTATACGCCCTCGCTCAAAGTCCGTCAACTGCACGCTGTCGCGGCATGCTACCAGTGTTAAAGACTGCGATGGAGCTCCGTATGCCACGGCAAACTGGCCGACACTGACGGCGGCGGTGCAGAAATGCTGCGCAGCTAGCGCCATTCGACGGCCAACACCGCGGTTCCTGGTGTGTCCGCTGTGCCGTGCGTGTGATCATTGCTTGTACAGCCCTCTCGCAGTGTCCGGAGCAAGTATGGTGGGTCTGACACACCGGTGTCAATGTGTTCTTTTTTCCATTTCCAGGAGTGTATTTCTTGGCAGAGTGCCACCTCCACTTCATCAAATATACATTTACACTCATAACTAATTTACTTACAAGAGACAGCTCGGTCAATACCTTCTTCGTAGATCGCGGTCGGCCGCTGACGGGACCACAACCGCATCCGTTTTTACACTTCCTCGTCCGACTGAAACCAAAGCCTATGCATGTCTTTCTTCAGGTTGCCAAATATATGGAAATCATGAGGTGAAATATTGGTGCTGTATGGAGGATGGTACAGCGTTTCCCAATCAAATCGCTGAAGCGTAACCTTCGCCCAATTGGCAGTGTGGGGATGGGCTTATCGCGCAACATGATGATTCCGTCCGAAAGCATTTCTAGGCGTTTTGAGTTACGGGACGTCGCAATTTCTGGAGATTGTCTTCCGTACTGACTACGGTTCCACTCTCGAAGAACTCGGAAAACAGAGGAAGGATCCTGTTGCACGATCACACACGCCCCACACTGTCAATCGGACGGGAGCCTCGCTCCACTGATTTAGTTGGGGACCACTGCGAAGTCCTCTGTACAGCCCGGATCTCTCACCATGTGATTTTCTAATTTTAGGCGACCTGAAGAAAGGCATACGTGAACGTAAGTTAGTTACATTATGACGAGAAAGTGTAAGACTGGGTGCGGGTGTCGATCCGTCAGTGATAGGAATTGATCGTCTCGTCTCCAAATGGGGAAAATGTCTTAACGCCTGTGGTGATTACTTATGAATGGAACCGATCCATGCTCCCGATGTGGCACGTGTTCGGTTTTTATTTGAGTGCCCCTTATAGATGCTGAAGTGTATGGAACTGACATCTGTTCTTCAGGACTGTATTAAAAAGAGACTAGCATTTTAAGCAATCAACTTCTATCTCCACAGCTAACAGAAGTTTGAAGAGACAGAAGATCGCCGACTGTAAGGGCCATTCGCGCATTTTTCGTGTTTTGTACATGTTTGGAGCACAGCACTGTATGGTAGTGAAACATGGACTGTGGGAAAGTAGGAACGGATGAGAATCGAAGCATTTGAGATGTGGTGCTACAGAGTAATGTTGAAAATAAGGTGGACTCATAAGGTAATGAATGAGGATGTTCTCCGCAGCATCGGCGAGGAAAGAAATATGTGGAAAATACTGGCAAGAAAATGGACCGCATGACAGGACATCTGTACAGCCATGAGGGGATAACTTCCATGGTACTAGAACGAGCTGTAGAGGTGGAAAAACTGTGGAGGAACACAGATATTAGATACATCTGACAATTAATTGAGAACGTATGTTGCAGTCGCTACTCGGAGACGAAGAGGTTGGCGCAGGAAAGGATTCTGGCGGATCGCATCAAAACAACCATAAGACTGATGACTCAAAAAATACGCGAAATAAAATAACTCTGCACACTCTGATAGAATAAACTTATATGTGTACTGTTGACGACACTGAGCGTGTTTCACCACAACTGGTCGTCCGGAATCATCGAAACTTTCAACAGGCGCAAAGTATCGAACGGTGGATTCCCAAGGAAGTACTCAATCACTCAGAATTTCAATCTGCCTTTTACTACTATAACACTGTCTCTCCACCACTACCTATATCATTCACTTCGTCTTCGTGTAGCAGTAGTAGCAGATTTTATTGCACCGTCAGTGATGCTGGATCGTCCTAAGATATGTGTTCTTTGACATCTCTCCCACGTCAGCGATGGCAAGAAAATATGTGCAGCTAAGCTGCTAAGTCAGTGTTTATTTATGAGTATTAATTTTACAACTACTCATGTGGGATGACAAGTGAACCTAGTAAAATGATGAAAGACTATAACTATTTAAAATTAAACATAAAAATAAAATTAAAAAATCTTAAGCGCTCAGCTGTAGAAGGTTACCTGATGTGAACAAACAATTTTGGCGGCAAGAAAATTATTTGACCATCCATTAAAACTACATTACATTGCAATATCAATTATTACTTTACACGGATGGCTACTTGCCTGTACAGTTATCATGTTGTGTCGAGACTCCTCCTACTTTCCGAGGGCAAGGTCAGATACAATTGTTTGGCTGTTGGACCAGTATGATCATTACACTGTAGGTAGATGGGACGATACGGACCCACTCGCCTTCCGTCAATATATTGGCCACAGCATATTTTAAGTCTTTGTGGCTGCCACGGTATAGCGACTTATTCGTTAGTATGTTGAAACTTTTATTTCGTCGTCAAGTTATCTACATCTACATCTACATTTATACTCCACAAGTCACCCAACGGTGTGTGGCGGAGGGCACTTTACGTGCCACTGTCATTACCTCCCTTTCCTGTTCCAGTCGCGTATGGTTCGCGGGAAGAACGACTGTCTGAAAGCCTCTGTGCGCGCTCTAATCTCTCTAATTTTACATTCGTGATCTCCTCGGGAGGTATAAGTAGGGAGAAGCAATATATTCGATACCTCATCCAGAAACGCACCCTCTCGAAACCTGGCGAGCAAGCTACACCGCGATGCAGAGCGCCTCTCTTGCAGAGTCCGCCACTTGAGTTTGTTAAACATCTCCGTAACGCTATCACGGTTACCAAATAACCCTGTGACGAAACGCGCCGCTCTTCTTTGAATCTTCTCTATCTCCTCCGTCAACCCGATCTGGTACGGATCCCACACTGATGAGCAATACTCAAGTATAGGTCGAACGAGTGTTTTGTAAGCCACCTCCTTTGTTGATGGACTACATTTTCTAAGGACTCTCCCAATGAATCTCAACCTGGTAGCCGCCTTACCAACAATTAATTTTATATGATCATTCCACTTCAAATCGTTCCGCACGCATACTCCCAGATATTTTACAGAAGTAACTGCTACCAGTGTTTGTTCCGCTATCATATAATCATACAATAAAGGATCCTTCTTTCTATGTATTCGCAATACATTACATTTGTCTATGTTAAGGGTCAGTTGCCACTCCCTGCACCAAGTGCCTATCCGCTGCAGATCTTCCTGCATTTCGCTACAATTTTCTAACGCTGCAACTTCTCTGTATACTACAGCATCATCCGCGAAAAGCCGCATGGAACTTCCGACACTATCTACTAGGTCATTTATATATATTGTGAAAAGCAATGGTCCCATAACACTCCCCTGTGGCACACCAGAGGTTACTTTAACGTCTGTAGACGTCTCTCCGTTGATAACAACATGCTGTGTTCTGTTTGCTAAAAACTCTTCAATCCAGCCACACAGCTGGTCTGATATTCCGTAGGCTCTTACTTTGTTTATCAGGCGACAGTGCGGAACTGTATCGAACGCCTTCCGGAACTCAAGAAAAATAGCATCTACCTGGGAGCCTGTATCTAATATTTTCTGGGTCTCATGAACAAATAAAGCGAGTTGGGTCTCACACGATCGCTGTTTCTGGAATCCATGTTGATTCCTACATAGTAGATTCTGAGTTTCCAAAAACGACATGATATTCGAGCAAAAAACATGTTCTAAAATTCTACAACAGATCGATGTCAGAGATATAGGTCTATAGTTTTGCGCATCTGCTCGACGACCCTTCTTGAAGACTTGGACTACCTGTGCTCTTTTCCAATCATTTGGAACCTTCCGTTCCTCTAGAGACTTGCGGTACACGGCTGTTAGAAGGGGGGCAAGTTCTTTCGCGTACTCTGTGTAGAATCGAATTGGTATCCCGTCAGGTCCAGTGGAGTTTCCTCTGTTGAGTGATTCCAGTTGCTTTTCTATTCCTTGGACACTTATTTCGATGTCAGCCATTTTTTCGTTTGTGCGAGGATTTAGAGAAGGAACTGCAGTGCGGTCTTCCTCTGTGAAACAGCTTTGGAAAAAGGTGTTTAGTATTTCAGCTTTACGCTTGTCATCTTCTGTTTCAATGCCATCATCATCCCGGAGTGTCTGGATATGCTGTTTCGAGCCACTTACTGATTTAACGTAAGACCAGAACTTCCTAGGATTTTCTGTCAAGTCGGTACATAGAATTTTACTTTCGAATTCACTGAACGCTTCACGCATAGCCCTCCTTACGCTAACTTTGACATCGTTTAGCTTCTGTTTGTCTGAGAGGTTTTGGCTGCGTTTAAACTTGCAGTGAAGCTCTCTTTGCTTTCGCAGTAGTTTCCTAACTTTGTTGTTGTACCACGGTGGGTTTTTCCCGTCCCTCACAGTTTTACTCGGCACGTACCTGTCTAAAACGCATTTTACGATTGCCTTGAACTTTTTCCATAAACACTCAACATTGTCAGTGTCGGAACAGAAATTTTCGTTTTGATCTGTTGGGTAGTCTGAAATCTGCCTTCTATTACTCTTGCTAAACAAATAAACCTTCCGCCCTTTTTTTATATTCCTATTAACTTCCAAATTCAGGGATGCTGCAACGGCCTTATGATCACTGATTCCCTGTTCTGCAATTACAGAGTCGAAAAGTTCGGGTCTGTTTGTTACCAGTAGGTCCAAGATGTTATCTCCACGAGTCGGTTCTCTGTTTAATTGCTCGAGGTAATTTTCGGATAGTGCACTCAGTATAATGTCACTCGATGCTCTGTCCCTACCACCCGTCCTAAACATCTGAGTGTCCCAGTCTATATCTGGTAAATTGAAATCTCCACCTAAGACTATAACATGCTGAGAAAATTTATGTGAAATGTATTCCAAATTTTCTCTCAGTTGTTCTGCCACTAATGCTGCTGAGTCGGGGGGTCGGTAAAAGGAGCCAATTATTAACCTAGCTCGGTTGTTGAGTGTAACCTCCACCCATAATAATTCACAGGAACTATCCACTTCTACTTCACTACAGGATAAACTACTACTAACAGCGACGAACACTCCACCACCGGTTGCATGCAATCTATCCTTTCTAAACACCGTCTGTACCTTTGTAAAAATTTCGGCAGAATTTATCTCTGGCTTCAGCCAGCTTTCTGTACCTATAACGATTTCAGCTTCAGTGCTTTCTATCAGCGCTTGAAGTTCCGGTACTTTACCAACGCAGCTTCGACAGTTTACAATTACAATACCGATTGCTGCTTGGTCCCCGCATGTTCTGACTTTGCCCCGCACCCGTTGAGGCTGTTGCCCTTTCTGTACTTCGGTTGAGTTATCCGTTCCTTGTTGGCTTTCTAGTCATGGCCCCTTTATAAGTGTATTAAAAACAGTAGAGTGTAAAGGACAGCGTGCTAGCTTGCGACACAGAGAAGCGGACCAAACCCGTATAGAATCCACGCAGTGGACAACCTACTGTGGGTTGGAAGACCAGCCAGACTGCTCGTGTTTTTCAGTCGCTTAACCACGCTGGTTTGGACAAGTACTGAGCTCTTCCCCAGTCTGCACCTCAGAGAAAACGACGTACAAGCAGTTAGGCTTAAGAATACG